>NW_016107547.1:3279696-3304778 GCF_001604975.1 Cebus imitator | reverse complement strand
TACAGAGCCTATACTCAAACATGGGCAGTGGCAGTCTGACTCTGGAGCCCAAGCAATTAACCACCTCATCAGACTAACCTATAACAACTTTTGCTGGCTAGGAAACTGACACTATAGTGAACATTACACAACACTGGTCTTTTCAGGTATAATTATGACTCCCTTAACAATATTTATTTATCTCATTTTGCCTCTGCTAAAGTCTTCATCCAGGCAGTTACTTCTGTTTTGACAATTGCCTTAAGATGCATATATTTTCATTTGTCCAAATTTTAAGTTTTCATTATGAATATACGCCCAGGGCAATGGCAAGAGTTGCATTAAAAGAGGAGGAAGAGGGTTAAATAAATAAATAAATAAGGCCTCCCCCACTTCTTGTATCTCGAGGGACTCTGGGATGTGATAAAACAAACCACTGTTAAAAATTCATACTGGTAACTTGCATTGTATATTATGCACTGCAACTAAACTTTTTAGTGTCTTGGCAAAGCCCTGGAGCAGCAGAGAGGTACCTCAGAGCACAGAAAACACATTTGAAATGGTAATGAGAAGCAAGCCCCATGACAAAATGCTAGTCACTGAAATATTTCTCTGGGACAAACATATATTTGGAGAGGGTAGAAAGTCATTGACTGCTGCCATACACTGACCTATTTTAATGTTTTCTTTTTCTGTCCACGCTATACTCAGTTAACTTCACAGAGGGCACAATTTTAATAATGCAATAAATGCCAGGACATTTGAAGTTTGATAGCAACGTGTTACATTATGAGTTCTCAGGATGTCAACTTTAGGTTTCAATGTTTGGAAACAGCAGCAGATCCTCTATTAAAGTACTTCCAAGGTTTAGAATCCTTGAAGTACCACTCTGTCTTAAAGAGAATTCTGAAGTTCTTCTTCATCGTGCCTTAATAGACTGTAAACTTGCTTTTCCTCTGGATCATTGGATAAACAGTGAGTGAATTTCCTCATATAACACAGTTTTGCTGGTACAAAGTTTGTTAAAGTCTCTCACTTCTGTTTGCTGATGAATAAAATATGGTAATGAAAAAGAAGCCGCTTCCAAATTTGCAAGAGTCAATGAGTATCGTTCCTCCTCACACACTTACATACTTCAATATTTAGTGCAGCCTGTGGGATACTTGTACAATGAGCTCTCTTAAATGAGCTGAACTTTCAGATGCTCTAGGTTTTGTTCAGAATTTTTGATTAAGAGATTCAGAGAGAGAGGATGCCTAGGAAGCTCTTAGTTTGAGCCTTAAGAGAAAATTTAGGCTAGGGAAGGAGGAAGGGGGCAGTGGATTGTGAAACTAAAGAAACAGTCTCCAGAGATAGAGCACTCAAGACACAGAGAATAAAGTCGTGAGAGTGTTGCTTTGGGAATAAGGTAAAAAGAAAAGGGAAATGCAGATCTTCAAAAATTGTCCTTGGCTAAGGCAAAAACAACTCTGGACTGGCTCTGCACGAAATCTTCACAGTCCATTACCCTCAGGAGCTAAAAAAGAAAACACCTAAAGACATGGAACATAAGCAAACAAAGCCCGGCATAGAACTCCAGCGTCTTTTGACAGATACGTGATGCTCTTTGCCCCCCTGCAGAGGGTCTGTGGAGTTCAGCATCCAAACTTTGTAAAAATCCTTGTGTGTATAAGAGGTGGGAATGGTGGTAGATACGCTCCACAACCTGTTTAGAAAATGCTTTGGTTTTAATTTGTCTTCATTGTACAAATACCATAGCCCTTCATTAATTTGGGAACAAATGAGTTCACACCAAGACTTACCTAGCATCCCAATAAACAGTCTTTTTCCTGCAATTTACAGGATCACAGCCTCTAGCAACCTGAGTCGCCCCAATTATTTCTGAGATCACCAAGTATCTCACATGTTCAAAGCCAATCTTTTTATGATTTCCATTCTAAAAATTATGTTGATGATCACTACATGGCAAGAAATCCAGGTGACCTTGGTACTCCCATTGCCATAACTAATGGTACCCTCTTTGAGTGTGGTTTTTCCTATTCAGAACTCCCAAAGCCACCCGTCTCTCAATGCACCAGACTTTGCTACAGCTTCTCAGTTTGCCAGAGCTGTACTATCTGCCAGGCAAAAATGGAGAGACTGCCCATTTGTTCTGTGTCAAATTTTTTCACTCAGTTTCTGAAACAGCACCACTTCTGCTCAGTTCTTCATGAACTCCTTCAACCTTTGTCAGCTGCGCTTATCAATGTATGGACTCAGGGAGCCAGGCAGAGGATATGTGTCATGCGAGGCCTCATCCTTATTTCTTCACCTCTAGCCCCACACATTCCCCACCACAAATTTGCATATGACACATGTACTCAAACATCTCTTCCTGCTACTCCCTATTCAATTAACTAATGCAAATAAACTCCCTTGAAGGTGTTCTATTTCCCCATGCTCACTGTTAGTTTACACTAAGCCAGGACCACCTAACTAAACGGGTGTCCCAAGTGCCACCTAGAGTTCTATGTTTGAGGTACGAGGGCTTGAATAATTGTTCCCAGGTTTTATGAACTATCTAAAGACACAGAAGGAAGAAATATTTAAGAGATTTTAATTTGGGGAGGGATGGGGTAGACGTAGATACGATTTGTGATGACTATTGCCCACAGATTATAAATCCAGACACCATGCAACTAAGAACCCGAGCAGGTCTAATTTTTAAGTTTACGGAGTGAGAGCAGTTGGAGGAAACAGTGAAGTTGTCCAGACTCGGCTCTGTTTTGCCCTACATTTGAATCCCTCACCCACTAGCTTTTGTTGCCTTGGTCCCTTTTAAAGTAGAGGCCACTAGTCTATGTATACTATGCCCCTGAGATGAGGAATATGGTGATTTGAAGAATGTAATATCTTAGAGGACAGAGTGCGTCTCATGTGTATCTTTCCATCATCTAGCATGTGTCTACTCTCAATGAATATTAAACAATAGGGTGTGACCCTCTTAACCATAAGAGATGATCCCTCATTTTGAGACGATGTACTCTGGGAATAAAGAATGCTTCCTTCATTTTCCATGACTGTCAAACTGGCACCTATCATCAGCACTAAATTCCCTTTTAAGTAGTCGAATACCTTACACAGCTTTAACAGGAAATCTCTCAGCACCTCTAGCTATTTGTTGAAAAGAAAACAACTCTTTCTTTTTCAGATACATCTTGCAGAAAACCATTTCCCAAATAAAAATTTTAAAAGTGGTATCATATTTAGAGGGAAAGAAATAAGTCCCTGAATCATAGTGCCAGTTTCATGTTTTCCTTAATGTTGCAAAGGTGATTATTTTTGCCATAATCTTCTTCTGGCTGTAGGCCCAGGATGGCAAGCTGCATAGCTGCCTTGTTAAATAAAAGAGAGGGGAGACTTTCTTGAAGCCATTTTTAGAGGATTTGTACATATGTGTGTGGGAAGAGTGTGGGTGAAATCCTCAGGACAAAAATTTCCCATCTACTACTTTCATAATAATTCATGAAAAAATGAGTTTTATCACTTGTTATTAATTCAAGTCCTGGAAATATACTCTAATCATCAATATTGTTTCCAAACAACATATAAATATAGTGGTATGTTTCAAACCACCAGACAACTTACACTCAGGATGCATTTTGCAACTTCTTTCTTTCTTTTCGGTGTCTAGTTGCAAGTCAGTGTTGTTAAATAAGGAGAGATATAGGCATAATATAGGATGGATTAATTCCTTGCTCTCAGCCTCTTTAATAATTATTCTTTTCATTTTTTGGTCTATTCAAATATGTACAGTTCTAAAAAGAAGCTTATTAGAAAAGGATCTAATTGGCATGAGCTGCCATTGCTGCCATGCTGAAGTCCTGCTGACAAGGCTGAGATTGGCAGATAAATAAAAGCAACTGATAATGTCAGAAATGAGTTGTAGTAAAACATACTGTTTGTTTAATGTTAATAAAAGGGGCAGATGGAAAGCACATGAAATCATCTTCTTAAGGAATTCTTGACTCATAAATTGCAAATGCTTGCTAGAAATTAAATGTATGCTTTATTTAGTTACAGCTAAAACAACAGAATAACAACTATACTAGGAGTATAGCATAGAGTGGGCACTACTATTATTCCAAGCTTGTGCTAAATAGATCTGAGAATTGTAAAAAAAAAAATGTATTTCAAAAAGATGATATTCTCATGTTATCCTATGACCATTAATACTTAGGCATTAATATCAGAGCAGGAGGATTTTGGTATTCCAGAAACTAACCCTAGGTTAAGATAATTTACTGATAGAAATGACAACATTGTTGAAAAACTGTGTGAAAATGTTCATTAATCAAAACCTGTTTTTAAATTTTTTTAATATTCAATTTTGACATCTGTTATATTTCTTTCTTATTACTCTTAAATTGGCCATGAATCCTAATTTTTAATCATAAGTTTTAATTCTCTACTTTTCTTATGTCATCTGAAAATTCTAGCACTGGGACCCTTCATATTTTCAGGGTTGTCTTCTGTTGACATACGTACATATAAAGGATTGACCTGCAGTGTCAATAATATAACTCTTTTTAGTTATTCTTTAAGCCTGTGTTAAATATATTGACTTTTCTTAAAGAGCGAAAACCTGAAAATAGTTAACTCAGACCATAGGTATTTTAAGTTGTATGTTAATTTCTTTATGCAGTAAGGCTATGACGTTCTGACTTGGCCTTGTAACCATGCTCTTCTTGGAATAATAAGGGGACGCACTGCTTATCTGATTGACACTTCTTTCAAAAGCAGAAGATATTTTTATTGACTTCGGTAGAGATCCCATAGTCCGGGCTTCCTTCATATGAAAAGAAAAATGTGAACCTAGACTACCAGGAGGGTCACAGACCTTGGATAGAAGCCAAATATCTGTGTTTTCTTTAGGGCCCCCAAGCAAAATTTTCACAGGATCTCCTCAGATTCACTTCGCTGTAAAATAAAGGCATTTCACTCCCTGCCAGGTTGAGCATAAGAAGCCCCTTTGTTGTGGGGCTGCTTGAGTAGTATTTACACTTCCTTAATGAGTAATTGCAAATGTCTCGGCTAGAAAAGTGAAAGTAATCCAGGTATTCTTGATAAAAACTTTAAATAGGTGGCTCACACCTGTAATCCCAGAACTTTGAGAGGCCAAGGTGGGCCGATCATAAGTTCAGGAGTTTGTGACAAGCCTGGGCAATGTGGTGAAACCCCGTCTCTACTAAAAATACAAAAATTAGCCAGGCATGGTGGTGGACACCTGTAATCCTAGCTACTCAGTAGGCTGAGGCAGGAGAATTGCTTGAACCCGGGAGGTGGAGGTTGCAGTGAGCTGAGATCGTGCCCCTGCACTCCAGCCTGGGCGACAGAGTGAGACTCTGTCTCAGGAAAAAAAAAAAAAAAAAAAATTAAACCTGCCTAAAAGTCTTATTATCAAATTAATCTTTCTCGGTTTGCTTTACTCTTGCAAAGAATCTGTGATTTGGAGAGAACTAACTCATTTTTGCTATTAGATACACTTGTTTGGCTTTTTAAATACCAGTAATGGAAGAAACAATCAAGGGATGTGGAAGTGAGCAAAAAGCGTGACCTTCACAAATATTGGTCCTGTTAATAAAACCTAGATTCTGAACTTTTGGTTTCAGGCCATTATTAACTGTTATTTTTCCTAATTTTTGAAAAAATAGATGACCATTTTAGAAAATGCAGAAAGTACGGAGAAGTACATTTCAAAAGCACAGAAAAGTATATAAATGCAAGGAAAACTATGTCACAACCCAGAAGGAACAGCTGCTAACATTTTGGCTTATTTTCTTGAAGATTTTTGAATTTTTTACATAATTTGGATCATATTATTTGTGTAATGCTACATCCTGCCTTTGGTTTAACACCTGCCACGTGTAAATTATAACATCTATAAATAATTTTTGGAAATCATTTTAATGACTCTCTTATGGTCCATAATTTACTTAAATATTCCCCTAACAATGGATATTTAGGGTGTCTTCAATTTTTTAGCACTCTAAATACATATATATATATACACAATATATATATATGTATATATCTGATATATAGATATATAGCTATATAGATATATAGGCACACAGATACTTGAGACAAAGTCTCACTCTGTTGCCCAGGCTAGATTGTAGTGGCACCATCACCGCTCACTACAGCCTCGATATCCCTGGTTCAGGTGATTTTTCCCACCTCAGCCTCTTGAGTAGCTATAACTATAGGTGCCCACCAATATGCCAGGCTAATTTTTCAATTTTTAGTAGAGACAGAGGGTTTCTCTATGTTACTCAGACTAGTCTCGAACTCCTGGGTTCAACTGATCTGCCCACCTTGGCCTCCCAAAATGCATGATAACAGTTTTGAGCCACCATACCCAGCCTCTAAATAATTCTGCATTGAGCACTTCTTGCATGAATCTTTGCCTGCATTTTGAATGATCTCAGCAGTAGAGCTTCCAGCAATAAAATAATAGGTCAAACAGAATAGACATTTTAAAAATTTCTCCTATATGACTTCAAATTAATTTACAGAAAAACTTAACTAATGTATGTTACAGCCAATAGTGTATGAGAGGACCTGTCTATTACTCACTTTCACCAGCATTGAATTTGATTTTATTTTTCTCAGCTGTGTTAATTTGGGCAGCATAAATTACCATTTCTTTCGTTGAATAATTTTCAAACTAATGTAAATTCAATGGCACACCTGAAGGCTACATCGTACACCACAGGCCCTTCTGAAGGAGACAAGGCTCTTTCTCTTCAGTAAGAATCACCTATTAAGTATTGATGCATCTTCGAAATAATATTTTAAAGTATATTATGCAAACATATCTTATATAAGTTACATGCAAAGGGTGGATAATTGGGGATTACAAAGAGTCAAAAGAAAAAACACTTTCATAATTAATGCTTGCTGCTTTTCTTTATTTTCAATCATGGATATTATAGCCCATAGGAATAAAACTTAAAATGTGCAGAAGTAGTAAATCTGAATTGTTTACATCTTTTGAAATTGATATGTCCTACCCAGTTTTCCACCTTAAAGGAGACAAAGAAGCTGGGCATGATGGCTCAAGCTTGTAATCCTGGTACTTTGGGAGGCCAAGGTAGGTGGATCACTTGAGGTCACGAGTTCAAAACCAGCCTGGCCAACATGGTGAAACCTTGTCTCTTCTAAAAATACCAAAAAAGAAAAAAAATAGTTTGAGAGTGGTGCCAGGTACCTGTAATCCCAGCTACTTGGGAAGCTGAGGTGAGAGAATCACTGGAACCCAGGAGGCGCACGTTACAGTGAGCCAAGATCTAACCACTGCACTCCAGCCTGGGTGATGAAGTGAAACTCTTTCAGAAAAAAAAAAGAAAGTCAGCTAATGTATGAAAGAGAAATCTGTTGATTTCTACTAATAGAATATCATACACTCCAAAATCAATATATAAGATAATACTATTTTCCTTACTTTCCTGTGTCTCATTACCTTCCCATTTCATCATTTGTACTTCAGTGTAAGTTACCTTATGTAATGAGGAAGAAATCTCTGTCCGTTTTTAAATTTTATTTTTGGCAAGGCAAGGGTTAGGATGTGGGATTAATTCATTTCTAGAAATTCTCGAGTTGGCCAACATGCTACCCTAAAGAGGAACATGACTCTGACATTCAAGTGTGAAAAGGTAAGAAGTAATATTGCACATTAGTAGTATTAACACAGCATATGCATTGTGTATTTAATATTTGAAATGATATCCTCCTCTCGTTTTATCTGGACATGATAAGAACAGCTTCTCAGTGGTTAGGAGCATAGATTTTGAAGCCGAACACTCATGATTCCGATGTTACTGCTGCTCTTTACCAACTATATGATCTTAGACAGTTTAACATCTTGGAAACTAAGTGTTTCAATCTGTAAAATGGAAAATACTATTACTTCTCAAGCTGGGCACAAAGATCATAATATTATTGGGAATTAGGTATAGCACACTTTTCATCGCTGACTGCCTGAGTACACACATGTATATGGCACTCCTTATACTTAACCTGTTTAGTTCTTCCTTCCATCAGGTGGCTACTAACCATATTTAATGGTTTTTTTGTGTGTGTGGCTGTCTATGAAGTGCATAAAAAGTGTGTAAAGTGACTAGAACAGTTAAGAAAAATAGATACCAACAGATCCATGACATTTGCTTCATTTACCATTAATCAGCTGAGTTAAATAAGCAGCAATTTTTTTTTTCCTATCCCTAGACATACCTAATCAAACTGATTTACAATATGGAGTCTGCAATTTTCTCTTACAATTTTTTAGGAAAACTTTTCTCAAAAAAGCAGATTTCTCATAAAATATTTTATTAAATCATTGATAATTATTTCACCCTAACATTTTTTGCAGTTAAATGTAAGTGAAATAAATGTGAGGGCATGAAGACACACGAAGAAAGGAAGGAGGTCCTATGATGTAGGTCTGGTTCAACAAATGACGGTGTATCCGTACCATACAGCGTTATGCAGTATTAGTTGAAATGCTATAGAAAATTGGCATGGGATATTTTTCATGCTATGTTAAGTGGGAAAAAGCTGATAATAAAACAGTATCTATGTGATGATCATAATTTCTTGAAAAACATAGTTAAGTTTTAAATCAATAAGAAGACTGTCCACTTAATTGTTATGATTATGATTGCTTATGATTGTTACCTTTGGGTGACAAGATATTTTTTACCCATTATGAAATTTTATCTTTATTATAGTATTTTAATATTGTTTCTAAATTTGTGTGTGGAACCTATATTTGTTTGGCAAATTTTAAATATTTTTTTCAGGAGAAAAAACTAAATCTCTAAGTGTAGTATATTCACATACTACTCTTTTGGGCTCCATAGGTAAAAGCTACTTTTTAGTATTTCAACTTTTGTCTTTTAGTTTTCCCTTTTGCCAGGCAAAAGAAATTAAGAAATATTAATGATAATGGTTTATCAAAACACAAAGACAAAAAAAAAAAAACTTAGGTAGACTGATTTGCTTCAATCTTCCTATTTTACATTGATTTAGAATGATCACAAAAAATAATAATAAATCCCATCCCAAGATCCCATATATAAATTGGTCAGTATATTTTTTTTTTCTACATTATTTATTTGAAGATCAGCTTCAGCTCAAATGATCACTGCCTCATGCCAGACTCTGTCATAACACATTCATCTAAATAATTTCTAAGAAATTTTCACTTGAATTTCCATTTGTACCAATGTCTATTGCCCTTTAGTACCAAATATAACATGTAGATGTCTACCATATCATAGGAATGGTTGTGAGATATGAAGACAAGTAAAAGAAAAGCAGCTTAATTTAACAGTGTAGGTGTTAGGCTCAAAAGAGTACTTGGCCTATTAGCATTTGACTCGAGTGAGACTTTGCAAGAGGACAAAAGTTGTTACAGTGAGCACTTCTTCATAATCCAATTAGGAATTGGACATAAGTAGAATGTAAACTCTTCAACTATTACCCATTATTTTTCTGTATCTTCTTGGTTACTATGAAATTCTGGAAACATAAAACGTAAGATAGCAGGATTGTAGGTAAAGTTGTTTTGTGTTGAACTTGTTATCGATTCTGGGGCCTAGATTCTTTTCTGCTTCTGCTGCCCATGACAAATGTGTGCTTGTGCCAGCCTTATTCAGCTACAACACTAGATTATAAACAAACAGCATGAAGCTCAAATGTCCCAGTCCTTTGTTCGGTCAATAAGCACTTCTTGAGAGAGGCACAGTACCAGCACTTTAGAAGTTACACAGGAGAATAAGATAAAACTTACTCTCATGAAGCTTGCTCGTCTAGAAGAAATAAGATATATACAAAGAGAACTTATAATATGAGGTTAGAAAATGAGAAATCCTTATGAGAAAGGGGCAAATAAGTTCAAGCACAGATGGGGGATGCTTGAAGGTAAATTGGAAAGCATTTGTGGAGAAGTTCCATTTCAGTTATGACCTACAGTACAAGGAGTACTTTGGCACAAGTGAATGGATGCAGCAGACACATGTAATAAGCTCTTTAAACAGTGTCTGGTATATGCTAAGCATTAGCTACATCTGCTAGATAAAAGGCTCAGTTACGGTAACGAAATGGCCCAACAAAGATTGTTTAACTTTTATGTAACAGTCCATGAGGTGTGAGCAGACACCACTACACACAGTCTGTCACTATGCAGGAACCAGGATTCATCTCTTCATGTTCTTCCATCATCCTCTAAAACCATTGTTATTATCTGAGTATTTGAAACTATTCCTACCACATTCTAATTCTAGCAAGGAGAAAATGGGGAAAGTATTAGGAGTACACCTGTGATGTGTTAAGGCTTCTGTTAGTGAGCACATGGTTGCCTACCTGAACTGGGGCTGGAAAGTGTGTTCGCTGGCTGACCAGTCACGTGATTTCTATAACTCCATTACTAAGGAAGAAAAAGAAAACAGATTTTGGTGGATAGCTGATAGTTTTTGCCCCAGCTATTATGATTATTATCATTCTTGAACAATTTATTATTATCACCATGCCATAATTATACCCTAGTAATCTGTGGTGGCCATTCAGCTCCCTAAACAGTACATTTTCTTTTTCTTTTTTTTTTTTTTTTTTCGTTTTTTCCCCTGAGATGGAGTTTCACTCTTGTTGCCCAGGCTGGAGTGCAATGGCTCGATCTCGGCTCACTGCTACCTCTGCCTCCCAGGTTCAAGTGATTCTCCTGCCTCAGTCTCCTGAGTAGCTGGGATTACAGGCGCATCCTAACACGCTCAGCTAATTTTTGTATTTTTACTAGAGACAGGGTTTCACCATGTTGGCCAGACTGGTCTTGAACTCCTGACCTCATGATTCACCTGCCTTGGCCTTCCTAAGTGCTAGAATTACAGACGTGAGCAACCGTGCCCAGCTAAACAGTAAATTTTCTACTGTACAAGTGGCTTAAGCCCAAGATATTCTTGTCACTATTCCTATGGAATACAATTCAAACCATTCCAAAAGGCTAGCTCAAGCTATCGCTGAGTCAACTCTCTTAGCTTCTTAAAGATCATATCTTTGTCCTTAAGTGTCCTAGGCTGTGAAGAAATGGGTGATAAAAGTGTGAATTCCAGAACCAGTGCCTCCACCTGCACTGAATTTTCTGCTCTTCTGATGAATATTTTTCACAATAAAGTGTTAAGGGAAGATTGGTTGCACTGCTTTATTCTATACTAAATTCTTCTCTTTCGCTTTTAAAAAGTCATTTGCTAGAAGAAAACCTCTTCAGCAAATTCATTTCAAAATTTCAAATAATGTTCTCTTTTCATGAAGTATTTTGTAGAAAATTACATGGGTAATAATCAATATCATGAGAATAGTGCAGCTTTCATGATATGTATTTTTCTAATTGTTCTAATTTTTCGTGGTAATCTGAAGTGGCATATCACCTTATCCAAGCTCAGGAATTGTACCAATTGGGGATTTCGAGTGCTGGGAAGAAATGTCTGTTGTTAAACAACTTTTCATTCTCTTTGCTGTTGACATAGGGATTTATTTGTGACTCAGAAATGGAAAGATAAACCACCTGTCTGTAGTGATCACCTGTCTTATGGAATCTTAATTGCAATCCTAATTTATTCTTAGAGTTACTGAGATAGTCAACTAAATGATAAGTACAAGATATTGATAAATGACAAATAAGGGAAGTATTCAGTAAGTCATTGGCAAGTCTGTTTTATCATAATGTGTTAAGAAATTTGAAAATTAGGATAAAGAAATAAGAGGATATTTATGAAATTTTATAAATTATTGCTGTGTCCCTGATCTTGTTGTAGATAATGTGGAGGGTTACATAGAGAAGGGAGCTTGAACTCAGCCTTTGGTTAACCTTTGCCTTCATCTAATAGAAGACAACATGTACTTACAAAAGGGGAAGCAATACTGGTAAGGCAATATGTTAAGTGTAGGTTACATCAGAAGACAAGAACTGACCTGCAAGGCAGAAGATGTACCTCTCAGGATGGATATCACCAGCTGAATATGTGACCTTGAGTAGGTTTTTCTTTCTGTCTAGGCCTTAGTTTCCCCACCTGCACTATGAGAGAGTTGAATTAAGTGGATTATGGCCCCTAATAGATTCTGTGATTATTTGAACTATGTAACCATGTACATAGTATAAACTGCTTACTTCCTTGAGAGAATGCAGAGTATTCAGACTAAACAATACAAGTATGAGGAGTTCACATTCTCAGTGATGACAAGGCTTAATGGACAAAGATTCTGTAAGATTTTTGAGTGATTGCATTCAATGACTTTCAAGGACCCTTCTAATGCTGGGACTTTGTGATTCTTCATGGGTAAAATGTGAGATCTCTCCTGCTCTCTAAAAAGCCCTAGAAGATCTAAATTGGATGCTATCTTCACGTCTGTTTCTACTCATCAATTGAATTGTAGAGAACCCAAATGAAATGAATAAAAATGGAAGATTTGTAGGGGGGTTGGGAAGAAGGGTTTCTTTAACTTTAGGTAAGATAAACTCTATTTTAGGTAATCAGTATAAGGAAAGACATAAAAGCAGTGTATGACTTACTGAAAAGTGTAAGTAAAAGCCAGGAAGGAAGCAAAATGGGTTGTCTAAGACCTAGAAGAATTGGAATGAAAATGATGGGCTGCATGTCGGAGAACTGAAATCAAGGCAGAGTACTAGGACAAAAACACTTGGACCCATACATGAAAAGGGAACAGAGCCAGGCGTGGTGGCTCACGCCTATAATCCCAGCACTTTGGGAGGTCAAGGTGGATGGACCACTTGAGATGAAGAGTTCTAGACTGGCCTGGCTAAGATGGTGAAACCCTGTCTCTACTAAAAATACAAAAATTAGCCTGGTGTGACGGTATGCGCCCATAATCCCAGCTACTAGGGCGGCTAGGGCAATGAGAATCACTTAAACCCAGGAGGCTAAGGTTGCAGTGAGCCCAGGTCGCACCACTGCATTCCAGCCAGGGAAACAAAGGGAGATTCTGTCTCAAAAAAAAAAAAAAAAAAGAAAGAAAGAAAACAAAAGAAAGGAAAAGGGAATGTTACTGGAATATTTTAAAGTCAAATAGCCCAGTATCATTCAGATTAATTAAAAATCTTGGAGCTTAACAATTTCGTGGTGCTGATGAGTGAGAGAGGGCTAAGATTAGCCGTAGCTAAAGAAGGGGAAGTTGCCTACAATTATGTAGGCCAGAAACAGTTTCCCCCACGCTCTCATGCCATATGTTCTCTTGTCTCTTGCCTGAGGAAGAGCCACTATTGGTAAAGTTTCATTGCACAATTTTGTAGTAAAGAAATAATTACAGTTTAAAACTCTAGATGTCACACCATTGAGACCATCTGATCTACTGCCAATTCTAGATTCTGGTCTATACTCTGCCAATGACAGGCCAAGTCACTAAACCTCTCCTACATAAGTCTTCTCATTTAATCAATAGGGATAGTCACTTCATGGGATAAAATCACTTTGGAATTTTTAAGATGCAATAGAAACTCACTAATATCTTGTAACTTCCTTTCTGTTTTTCTTCTTATTTTACGTGACTTGATTCATAAGACTATGCAATGAAAATATTTTTAAATTTAGGACTCATCAAAGCACCCAGATGGTTTGAAATTCAGATGAACTTCAAGAATTATTTTCATGCTAGACCTTCTTGCTTTTGCTGTCAATAATAACATATAGTCAGTTTAATCTAAGTGAATTACACTGAAATTTGTGCTTGAAATTTTAAATGTTTGTTGAATTATATGAAATTTATATTTTCTCCCCAGTATCATGTCATCATTATCTTTTTATTTTTTATTGCATTGTAGGTTTTGGGGTACATGTGAAGAACATGCAAGATTGTTGCATAGGTACACACGTGGCAGTGTGATTTGCTGCCTTCCTCCCCTTCACCTATATCTGGCATTTCTCCCCATGCTATCTCTCCCCACCTCCCCACTGCCCCGCCCCTCCCCCATTTCCCCCCAACAGACCCCAGTGTGTAGTGCTCCCCTCCCTGTGTCCATGTGTTCTCATTGTTCAACACCCACCTATGAGTGAGAACATGCGGTGATTGATTTTCTGCTCTTGTGTCAGTTCGCTGAGAATGATGGTTTCCAGGTTCATCCATGTCCCTACAAAGGACCCAAACTCATCGTTTTTGATGGCTGCATAATATTCCATGGTGTATATGTGCCACATTTTCCCTGTCCAGTCTATCATCAATGGGCATTTGGGTTGGTTCCAGGTCTTTGCTATTGTAAACAGTGCTGCAATGAACATTCGTGTGCACGTGTCCTTATTGTAGAACGATTTATAATCCTTTGGATATATGCCCAGTAATGGGATTGCTGAGTCAAATGGAATTTCTATTTCTAGGTCCTTAAGGAATCGCCACACTATCTTCCACAATGGTTGAACTAATTTACACTCCCACCAACAGTGCAAAAGTGTTCCTATTTCTCCACATCCTCTCCAGCATCTGTTGTCTCCAGATTTTTTAATGATCGCCATTCTAACTGGCATGAGATGGTATCTCAATGTAGTTTTGATTTGCATTTCTCTAATGACCAGTGATGATGAGGATTTTTTCATATGTTTGTTGGCCTCATGTATGTCTTCTTTTGTAAAGTGTCTGCTCATTGTCTTATTTTGCCTGACATTGGCCTGGGGTGCATACCCTTGCAATAACCTTACTCTGGGTTTACTGTGCTTGTTCTTAGGCAAATTATTTGGTTTATTTTTAATGTTTATAGTAATGTTACACAACCCAACAGCTTTCTGTCGTGTACTGACTGTAACCAATTTTATCACACAGAATGTTTAGATTCTTTTTGATAATAATGGTAAACTCTGAAGAACTCTTATGATAGCTGAGGGTGACTCTCTCCAACATCTCATTATGGGGTTATAGTCAAAGAAAACCTCAAACCAAATTCTACCACACACGTTTATTGTTTAAACACTTATTAGCATTTCAGTGCATAAAACAGTTCATGTAACCTGTTCTGTAAACTCAAGAAAATCCTAGTTCACTATCCTTCCAGGTATCTTTTCAGGTGCTTTAGAGATTGAGAGAGACAACTTCTCTAAAGGAGAACTATAAAGAGTGTATATCCTGCTACATAACAGATTCTCCTAATAGTGAAAGAAGATATACATAGCCGTGGTATTAAGTTCAGAGATGGTGTATCCTTGGACGTTGGTTTGTTGAGAAATGATTATGATGACAATGATAATGATTTTTAAAATAACAATAAAATACCATACCACATTTATATTTCACATTTAAAGATAAATTTCACAACGTCAGGAATGTTGTTTTATACACCACTCTATCTCCATCACCTAGAATTTTGCCTGGAACATAGTAGGCATTTAGTAAACTTTTTGCTGGTTACATGAACCAGCAAACAACAGTTACGCAAACAGTTTGACAAACTGGTGAGTCAGGCAGTGCTCTAAGCTCTTTACATGCATTATCACATTCAGTACAAATCTGTGAAAAAGCCAAGCTAAATAAAGTTTTTACTAATATCAGTTTTCAGGAAATGAAGTATACTAATTAATTGGGTTTTCTGGTTAACAGAGCATTGCATTTCATTTTTTAAAATTTTAATCCTTTTAATTGCAATTTAAAAAAAACTCAGTGGCATTCCTGCCTCAGTAAATAGAATCTAGAAGACATTCTTGAGATTTTGGTTAGCTGATTGAAGATATTTTCAGAGCCCCAGATGAAACTCCAAGCATCACTTGTTTTATACAGTATCATAAATGGCAATTGTGTAATATAATACATTAGACTAAATGTATAAATAGTGCCATAACATTCTCTAGCAGTTGGTTTCCTTTTCTTCTTTCTTGGGGATGTCGGTGGGATTATGTTGTTAAAGCTTTAATATTATCTTGTTTTCCCTTGCCAATTCTGTCATTCCCTTGTACATATTTTATGGAGAGGCAGTAAATAGAGCATAGTGGAGAAAGCACAGGCTTTGAAGCGAGAAATGACTGCATTAGAATCTTTGTTCTCTCATTTAACTGCTGTGCAATTTGGGCCAGTTTCTTAACATCTCAGAGCCGTAGTTTCCTCTTCTGTGAAATGGAAGGAAAACCACTCAGTATAAGGTTTCCTGTGGCGATTGAATAAGGTCCTGTATGTAGAGCTCCTCTGACACAGCTGCTGCCACTGCTGTGAGAATCACAGGATATAGGGTCTGATGGCAACTTAAAAAATGTATAACGATTCAGGAATATATGAAGTATGATGTACAAGTAAAAGAATATTGTTTAGAAATGGCAGGTTCTACGCAGAATGTATACAAATGATTAATTAGAAAGATACTTTGTTCCATTTGTAACAAACGTCAATGATAAAATACTAATCTAAGATAATTTTTTGAGTCTTAGGGCAAATGGTCCATTTTATAAGTTCTCTACAGTAAAATGTATTAATTCTGAAACCATTAATTAGTTATTTATGATTATGAGTACAGTGGCTGGGCTGCATCTCCTTGTTCTGTTTAAGTTGTGGATCGATAAGCAAATTCAGATATGAAGAAGATGCCAGGGAGTATAAAATATTTGAGAGAAACGAAAGTGTTTTCCAACACTTTATAAGCATTCATTTACATATAAATAACTGATATGCAAATTATGAGTCATTCTTCTGTATTTCCATAAACAAGTGCTTAAAGATATTTATTAGCCTATGTTGAACTATGGTATACTTTGAAGCTGGTGTGAGTACGCACACAAATGCATACATTCATGTACACACACATACATACGTACGTACGTATTATGCATTTCTTTCTTCATGATCTGTAGTTCTTACAAACTTTTTTCCAAATTGGTCTGAAAAAAGATTATTTTGTGTATTTTGTTTTATCAACACCTATTTTATCGTCTCTTTTCTTCCCAGTGATGCTGATAAAACTATCATTTTATGCTCAATGATTGATTTTGTTTTCATGACAGCTGTATGATTTTCATCTTTGTGATCATCTCTTGAATATATTCACAAGTCAAATAATTTCCAAAGTATTCAAGAAGAAACACAAACATTTTCTATTCATTTTCAAACTTCAAACCCAATTCTTTCTCATCAACACACTTTTACAATATTTTAAAATTCTTCTACTTACTTTCAGATCTACTTAACCCCTAAATAAACTATCATTTAAAACTGCTTAAAATTAGAAACAAATACCATTTTTCCTACAAAGGAATCCTTCTCTCAGCTATTTTACTTTATTTTGTTGTGTAGAAGTCTTTCTAATATTTAAATAAATATTTACAGAGTCTTTTCAGATTGTTTCATTCAACAGTTCTGTGTCATTGAACCATTCACAAGGTTTTAAATTAGCTTTCTTTTCTTTTTTTAACTTTTTGAAAATTTTACTTAAAACATCACAAAAACACAGGCCTTTCACTTCAGATATGCGGTACGTTGCATTTTCCAATTTGCTTGATGCTTTAAAGCTCAAGGCTGCCGCTGCTTTCAATTGTACATGGGCCTGAAGCATCCTAGCCCTTGGCAAACAGGCAGGCGACTCAACAAAAATCAAAATAGGAAGAAGGCAGACTAAATGCAGGACACATCTGTAAACATATCATACATCTGAAAATTACAATATCAGTAAAAGTGGTACAGTTTACAGGTGAAATGAAACCATCTGGAACTGGCCTACCGCAAGTTTCTGAACCTGGACTGGTAAAATTAGTTATTTGTATATATATACATATATTACAAAAAAAAATTTGTTTACGTCAAGTGAAATTGGTAATCCATGCTTACACTGTCAAAATCTAAGCAGGGCAGAAATCCAGACTAAAAAGATATTTACTATACTCTATGTTGAGTCCAACAACTTCTTTCATGAACTACTTGTTAAAAGCCTCAAATAATCAACAAAAAAAGAAAATCAGCAATCCAACAGTCACTCAAAACTGGACATTTCTTAAGCAAAGGAGTAGAGCAAAAGCAGTCACTTTCTCCCCAAATACCCCAGGGGATCCAGTCTACTTTTATCCGAAGACTACAACTCTTCTTTATATAAATGCCCTGATATCTTAACCTGTATTTGACATACATGGATATACTAATTTCTGTGTGTGTGTTGTGATGCTGTGTCAGGCCAGACAACTTGTTATTGTGCTACTAACATCACCCAATCTCAGTTGGACCCTTAATTTCTGCACACACACACACAAGTTTATTTTAGCGTGCTATACACAATCAGTTTTATATTTTCATTACAGTGTTTAGGTAATTTTTTTCTTTATTCAACCAAAGTACTCCTTTTTTAATGAACAGAGATTCTGTTATTATTAAAAATTGTCTCTAAAATATGAAATGCTATACACATACTGAGAGTATTTTAAAGAAAAAAATAGAATCTATTTCGCTTCTGCCCATAATTTTTCTGGCAACTATTTCAAAGGACCATAGTCATTTAAAATTTAATATTGTCTAGTGTTTTGGAAAGTCCCAATTAGAACATTAAAATTTGCTGTATAATGAAATAAATGTTGGAATAAAACTCCCTAGCTGTAGCAGAGCAACTCAGTTGTGTCTTTGGTTTTGGGAGAGTCTTTAATGCAGTGCTTTATTCCATAAAACTGAAAATGGTCTTTTGGATGTTGAAGAACACTATGACTTCCATTGTTTTGTTTAATAATGTATTTGCACTTGTACTCCAGCATATAATTTGATGGAGGATAAGTAGAGAACAAACCTTTTATTTTATGCATATTGGCTTCATGAAGTATGTAAATAAGCATTTCTAAAACCCTGAGCTGACTCTGACAGGCCAAGTTATTGAGGCAGTAGCCTGCCAGCTATCCACAGCCATGCATAGCCTCTTGAACTCCTCATTAGGAAATAATGAGGGAACAGTCATAAATACATTCAATTGATTATGCATTACTACTGATGCTTACATTTGCTTTCAGTACTGGTTAGGCCAACTCTAAACTTTAAATTAATAGTTTGCAGCATTTACTGATGGAAACATTGGATATATACTATCTACACGGAAATAACTTGTTTGATTTAGTGAAAATGTTAAATCCTATTAAGACTTAGTTACAAATCCTGGCATTGGAGGCTATTCTCAGTTTTAACTTATACCCAAAGGGCCATTAAATAAGGCAGGTCAGGAACTGGAATCATTCCTGGCCAATCATATCCTGCTTCTTCTCCTTCTTTTATCACACCCCTTTGTGTTTACCCTACTCTATCAGTAAAGGTCTAACCAGGAAAGGAGAAATATAAATTAAAACAGGGAGATCCAGGCTGGGAGCAGTAGCTCACACCTGTAATCCCAGCACTTTGGGAGGCCAGGGTGGGTGGATCACATGAGGTCTGGAGTTCAAGACCAGCCTGGCCAACATGGTGAAACCCCGTCTCTACTAAGCATACAAAAAAAAATTAGCTGAGGGTGGTGGCAGGTGCCTATAATCTCAGCTACTTGGGAGGCTGAGGTAGGAGAATTGCTGGAACTCTGGAGGCAGAGGTTGCGGTGAACTGAGATCGTGCCACTGCACTCCAGCCTGGGTGACAACAGCAAGACTCCATCTCAAAAAAAAAAAAAAAAAGGCAAGGAGACTTAATGCTGGAACTTGATTACACGGGCCATGGAAGAACTGAGAGCTGAATATGGGACATTGCAGCCAACTAGCTATAAGCAACAACAGGAAGCCACACCACTGCATCTAGACGGACAAGGGAAAAGTCAGCTGATATGGAAACCTTGGGATGGGGAGCTAGGATAAGGAGCAGAGGAGAAATATGATCTAAGGACATGGATCTGAGGACAATCAGACCCAAAACAAGCACAGTTGCAATGAATGGGCTTCTGTAAGGAAAATGAGAGAATAAAAGTGTGAGCGTGAGTTTGAACTCATGAGAAGTGAATAAGCCATGTTAATAATAACAACAACAATAGCAATAATAATGGTGATGACAATAACAGCAGTTAACACTCATGGAGCACTGAGTGCCAGACGTTGTTCCAATCACATTATACATTATGTCTATTTTGTCTTAAAAATAATCTAATAAGTTGGACACTATTATTATCTTCATTGTGCAGATGAAACTGAGGTACAATTATTTAGCATGCCCAAGGTCACATAGCAAGGATTCACACCTAGGCAGCCTGAC
The DNA here is from genome assembly GCF_001604975.1 of Cebus imitator. Lineage (NCBI taxonomy): Eukaryota > Metazoa > Chordata > Mammalia > Primates > Cebidae > Cebus > Cebus imitator. Next base: position 3,284,588 of record NW_016107547.1, on the reverse strand, counting down.
TCCAGAACTGAAGCTCTTAACTTCTACACTACAAATGCCTCCCAAAAGGTAAACTACGCCATCTCTCTCTTGGCCATTCCATCCTTCAGCCATCTACAAAATTGACTAGGTCTTAAATTCATTTGATGACACTATATTAATTCTGTTAAGAAATAATAAAATCATTCTCATGCAATGCAGCTTTCATTAAGATACTTCTTTTTTTGTAATAGGTAGCACATGCACGTGGTAGAAATTATTCTGGTATTTTTTGAACCATATGGAATTGCTGCTTTTTTACGTCAAAAAGTTGCATATTGACATTTTGTTTAGTTCAACCTAAAGTACAGTGCATATAGTCAAGGAAAATATCTCCCTCACCCCATTTTCTCTGAAAACCACCACTCACTCAGATTTCTAAAGTCTCTTTACAGAGACAGTCTGTAAATATATAATCATATATACAGATATATGCCTCTTTATTGCCCAAATAGGAGCACACTGTATTCGCTGTTCAACGCCTTGCATTTTGTCACTTAGCTGCTGAGTTTCCAGTTGCACAAATATACTATAATGTATTTAACTAGTACTCCTTGATGGAAATTTAAGTTGGCTTTATTCGTCATTACAAAAACATACTATAGTTAACATATTTATGTATGTGCCTTTACACATGTAAATTACTGGAAGTAAAATTTCTTCCTTGGTATCTGTGCATTTTTTATTTTGATAAATATTCATGATATTGGACAAATATTATCAAATTACCCTCCGTAGAAGTTGGATACATTGAAATTCCCATTATCAGTTTGTGAGAGTGCCTGTTTCCTCGAACACTTGTAAGCATAAGATATTATCAAACTTTTTAATCCTGCCAATCTGATAAACACTAAATCCAATATTCCTGTATTTTTATTTTGCATTTATTTTACTATGAAGGAGAGGCAGCCATTTTTCATATGTTCAAAAGCCACTAATAGTATACTTTCTGTAAATCATACAGATTGCTTACTGTGTTGGACTGTTGATCTTTTATTATTGATTTGTACATACTATTTATATGTTAAGTAAAGTAATAGTCATTTATTTGGGATTTGATATACAAAGACTTTTCTCAGTTTGTTATTTGTCTTTTATGATTTTTGTGGGTGTGTGTGAGTGTGTATAATTTTTTTTAATGTTCCATGTAATTTTAAAATGCCCTTGCTGGCAAAAGCAAACTATAACTATTAATCAAGAAATCTAAAGAAAAAAAGTTCTATTTTTAAGAATTTCTAAATTGGCTGAGTCATTTGGGCTGTGATTGAGAAAGTTCTAGTGGTTTTACTTATTTTAATTCAAACTACTTACTTATATCCTGTATTTCCATTTTTAATTTAGATTTTTTAATTCTAAAAATGATTTTGTATATGAGCTCATTGATCTCATTGTATACTTGGAAAACCGGCATATGAAGTATATAAAAACATTTGTTCCTTGTTACCACAGTCCATTCATATAAAGGTAAAAATAGAATAAGATCAATGAAGTCCTTCAGTATTGTTTCATTGTGATCCCTGTTTCTGATTTGTAGAAACAATTTAGAAGTCTTTTCCCAAAAGTGATTTTAAAAAGTTATCAAATTATGTGATACTATCACTAGTCATACTGACAAAGTCATAGCATTTGTTAGATAGATGTTAGAATTGCAAGGGCCTATAAAAATGTAAAATAAGTCTTTACATTAGCAATGATTGAAATTACTTGTTTCTTTTCCTTCATGACATGCATCAATATTTTAACAAATTATTCATAATGATACATTAAATGCTCTCATTTTAGCTTGTTCAATTTGTTTTACTATTTAATTGTTTATTCTCAAATTGACAGACAAAATTGTATTTATCATGTACAACATGAGATTTTGAAGGATATACACATTGTGGAATGGCTAAATCTAGCTAATTAACATATGAATTACCCCACATAGTCATCATTTTGTGGTGAAAACACATCCGTTCTCCAAGCATTTTTCAAGAATACAAGATATTGCCATTAACTACAGTCACCATGCTTCGTAATAGATATCTTGAACTTATCCCTCCTATCTAACTGTGAGTTTGTATCCTTTGACCAACATCTGCCAAGAAAATACAATTTTCACTTGGGAAAAGCACTCCCAACCTCCCAGACTTTGGTAGCCTTCATTCTGTTTCTATGAGATCAACTTTTTTAGATTCCATACATTGCATTTAACATAATGTCCTGCAGGGTCATCCATGTTATCTCAAATGACAAGATTTCCTTTTTTATGGCTTAATTATGTTCTATTTTCTCAATTCATCTGTTAGTGGATACTTAGGTTTATTTCATATCTTGATTATTATGAATACTGCTTCAATGAACATGGGAGTGTAGATATCTCTTTGCCATACTGATTTTATATCCCTTAGATATATACTCCATAATGGGATTGCTGGATCATATGGCAATCTTATTTTTAATTTTTTGAGGAATCTCCATACTGGTTTTCATAATGACTGTACTAATTTGCATTCACACCAATAGTTTGTCAGGGTTTTCTTTTCTCCATGTCCTTGCCAACACTTGTTATCCTTTATCTTTTTTATAATAGCCATTCTAACAGGAGTGAGGTGATATCACATTGTGGTTTTAATTTGCATTTTCCTGATGATTAGTGATGTTCAGCATCTTGTTATTACTTGTTGGCCATTTCTGTGTCTTCTTTGAGAAACATTTATTCAGACCATTTGCCAATTTTTTAATCAGGTAATTTGTTTTCTTGCTATTGAACTCTTTGTGTTTCTTAGATATTTTTGATATTAACCCTTAATCAGATATACAATTTGCAAATATTTTCTCTCATTCTGTAGGTTGTATATTCATTCTGTTGATTGGTTCCTTTCCTATGCAGAAGGTTTTTAGTTTGATGTAATCTCATTTGGCTATTATTGCTTTGGTTGCCTGTGCTTTTGAGGTCAAAATCATTGCCCAAACCAATGTTATGAAGACTTTTCCCTATGTTTTTTCCCTTGTAGTTTTATAGTTTATCCACTTTGAACTGATTTCCCTATATGGTATGAGGTAAGGACCTAACTTCATTCCTCTGCATGTGGATATCCAGTTTGCTTAACAACTTTATCAAAGAGATTGTCTTTTCCCCATTGTGTGCCCCTGTTGCCTTTGTCAAAAATCAGTTGGCTATACATCCGTGAGTTTATTTCTGGGCTCTCTATTCTGTTCTGTTAGTCTGTGTGTCTTTTTAAAATTGCCAGTACCAAACTGTTTTGGTTACTGTAACTTTGTAGTATATTTGAAGTCAAGTAGGGTGATGACTTTGGTTTTGTTCATTTTGCTCAAGATTGCTTTGACTATTTGGGGTCTATTGTAATTCCATATAAATTTTAGAATTGTTTTTCTATTTCGGTAAAGAATGTCATTAGTATTCTGATAGGAATTATACTGGATCTGTATATCACATGGGGTGGCATAAATATTTTAACAATATTAATTCTTTTAATCCTTGGGCACAGGATAGCTTTCCATTTATTTGTGTCTTCCATTTCTTTCATCAATATTTTATAGTTTTCATTATAGAGATCTTTCACCTCCTTGGTTAAATTTATTTCTAAGTATTTTTGTAACTATTGTAAACAGGATTGTTTTTCTTTCTCTTTCAGATGATTCATTAAGTTGTAGAAACACTACTGATTTGTGTATGTTAATTTTTTATCCTGCAACTTTACTGAATTCCTTTATTTGTTCTAACAAATAGGTGGTGGCGTTAAGATTTTCTATGTATAAGATCATGTTGCCTGCAAACAGGAACAACATAACTTCTTTGTTTTCAACTTGGATGCTTTTTATTTATTTCAACTGTCTAATTATTCTGGATAGAATTTCCAGTACTATGTTGAATAGAAGTGATGAGAGTAGGCATCCCTTTCTTCCTCCATATCTCATAGGAAAATATTTCAATTTTTCTGCATTGAGTATGATGTTAAGGTGAGTTTGTCATATATCGCCTTTCTTCTGTTGAGGTACTGATATGGTTTGGCTCTGTGTCCCCACCCAAATCTCATTTCCAATTGGGTCTTGTGGGAGATGATTGAGTCATGGGGGCAGACTTCTCCTTTGCTGTTCTCATGAGAGTTCTCACAAGATCTGGCTGTTTTAGTAAGTGTCTGGCATTTACCACCCCCCCCCCCGCTCTCCTACCACCATGTAAGTCATGCCTTGCTTCTCCTTCACCTTCTACCATGATTGTAAGTTTCCTGAGGCCATCCCAGCCACGCAGAACTCTGAATATATTAAGCCTCTTTACAAATTACTCAGTCTCACGTATGTCTTTATAGCAGTGTGAGGATGGACTAATACAGAGACTTTCTTTCTATACCTAATTTATTGAAATTGTTTATCATGAAAGGATGTGGAATTTTACCAAATGCTATTTCTGCTTTTATTGAAATGGTCATGCTTTTTGTCCTTTATTCTTTTAATGTATCAAGCTTAACTGATATGCACAAGTTGAATCATCCTTTCATTCCTGTGATGAAGCCTCTTGATCATGGTAAATAAATTTTCAATGTGCTCTTGAAGTAGGTTTGTTAGTATTTCATTGAGGATTTTTGCATCTGTGTTCATCTGGAGTATTATTCCATAGTTTTCTTTTTTGCTGTGTCCTGGACTGGTTTTTGTAGAATTCAGCAGTAAGCCATCAGGTCCTGGGTTCCTCTTTGATGGGAGACTTTTTATTACAGAATCAATGTCCCTACTCTGTACTGGTCTGTCTAGATTTTCTGTTACTTCATTATTCAGTCTTGGTAAATTGTATGTATCAAAAAGTGTATCCATTTCTTCTAGGCTATACAATATGGTTTTTTTTTTTTTTTTTTTTTTTGAGACGGAGTTTC
>NW_016107547.1:3254055-3279253 GCF_001604975.1 Cebus imitator | reverse complement strand
GGAAACAGTTCTCGATCTTTATTTTATTTATTTCTATTACATTCTTTATTGTTTTCTTCCTGCTACCAATTTTGGACTTAGATTGTTATTGTTCTTCCAGTTCCTTAAGGCAATAGTAGGCTGTTTATTTGAGATCTTTCTTCTTTTTTGATGTAGTTGTCAATTGCTATAAACTTTCCTCTTAGAAATTCTTTGCTGTATGCCATAGGTTTTGGTATGCTGTTTCATGCTTCCATTTTCATTTGTCTCAGGAAAATTTTAAATTATCCTTTTAATTTCTTCATTGACCCATTGGTTATTCCAGAGCACGTTGCTTGATTTCCATGTATTTGTGAATTTTCCAAAGTCTCTTTTGATATTGATTTCTAGTTTTATACCATTGAGATCAGAAGAGATACTTGATATGATTTCAGTCTTACTAAATGTGTTGCCTGGTTTTGTGGCCTAACATATGATCTACCCTGGAGAATGTTCCATGTGAAGTTGAGAGGAATGCACATTCTGCTGCTATCAGATGAAATGTTCTGAATATGTCTTTTAGGTCCATTTGGCCTAGAGTGTAGTTTAAGTCTGGTGTTTTCTTATTGATTTTCTGTCTAGCTGATCTGTCCATTGCTGAAAGTGGAGTGGTGAAGTTTCCTATTATTATTGTAGTGCAGTCTATCTCTTCCTTTAGCTCTACTAATATTTGCCTTTTATATTTAGGTGCTCTTATGTTGGATACACATACATGTACAATTTGTATATCCTCTTGCTAGATTGACCCCCTTATCTTTACATAATGATCTTCTTTGTGTATTTTTATAGTTTTTCCTTAAAGTCTATCTTATCAGTTCTGTGAAGAACGTCACTGGTAGCTTGATGGGGATTTCATTGAATCTGTAGATTACTTTGGGCAGTATGGCCATTTTCACAATATTGATTCTTCCTAACCATGAGCATGGAATGTTTTTCCATCTGTTTGTGCCCTCTCTTATTTCGCTGAGCAGTGGTTTGTAGTTCTCCTTGAAGGGGTCCTTTACATCCTTTGTTAGTTGTATTCCTAGGTACTTTATTCTCTTTGTAGCAATTGTGAATGGGAGTTTGCTCTTGATTTGGCTGTTTGTCTGTTATTGGTATATAGGAATGCTTGTGATTTCTGCACATTGATTTTGTATCCTGAGACTCTGCTGAAGTTGCTTATCAGTTTGAGAAGATTTGGGGCTGAGACGATGGGATCTTCTAGATATACAATGTCATCTGCAAATAGAGACAGTTTGACTTCCTCCTTTCCTAATTGAATACCCTTTATTTCTTTTTCTTGCCTGATTGCTCTGGCTAGAACTTCCAATACTATATTGAATAAGAGTGGTGAGAGAGGGCATCCTTGTCTAGTGCCTGATTTCAAAAGGAATGCTTCCAGCTTTTGCCCATTCAGTATGATATTGGCTATAGGTTTGTCATATATAGCTTTTATCATTTTATGATACGTTCTGTCAATACCTAGTTTACTGAGAGTTTTTAGCATGAAGGAATGTTGAATTTTATTGAAGGCCTTCTCTGCATCTATTGAGATAATCATGTGGTTTTGGTCTTTAGTTCCATTTATGTGATGGATTACGTTTATAGACTTGTGTATGTTGAACCAGCCTTGCTTCCCTGGGATGAAGCCTACTTGATCATGATGGATAAGCTTGTTGATGTGCTGTTGCAATCTGTTTGCCAGTATTTTATTGAAGATTTTTGCTTCGATGTTCATCATGGAAACTGGCCTGAAGTTTTCTTTTTTAGTTAAGTATCTGCCTGGTTTTGGTATCAGGATGATGTTGGTCTCATAAAATAAGTTAGGGAGGATTTCCTCCTTTTTTATTATTTGATACAGTTTCAGAAGGAATGGAACCAGCTCCTCTTTGTACATCTGGTAGGATTTGGCTGTGAACCCATCTGAACCTGGACTTTTTTTGGTTGGTAGGCTATTGATTGCTGCATCTACTTCAGCCCTTGTTATTGGTCTACTCAGGATTTCAACTTCCTCCTGGTTTAGTCTTGGTAGAGTACAAGTGTCTAGGAATTTATCCATTTCTTCCTCGTTTACTGGTTTATGTGAATAGAGCTGTTTGTAGTAACCTCTGATGATAGTTTGTATTTCTGTGGGATCATTTGACTTGAATTTCTACTTCTTGAATTTCAAACATTTTCCAGGCTTTCAAGGTTAGAAGTATCATATATTGCTTCTATGAATGCCTATTTGATGTTATTTTCTGTGACTCCTCAACGTAATTGATATTGCAACAATCTCCTTAGTACAACACACTTCAAAATTATTCCTCCCATTACTCGTGTTATTCTTCTCATCTTATCTGTTTTTGCCATCCTTCAAGACTAGCATGTAGCCGAGAGAGAAATGCACATATTGTCATATCTGGGTTCCTGTCCCAGCTCTTACTAGGTCTTAGTAATTGTGCAACTTTGAGTAAGTTAAATGAAATGAAGCAGCTAAGATATTACCTGGCACATGGAAGACACTACATTGTTTTCTCCCACCCTCATTCCACATTGTTTTTCATGAAGACTTGCCTGAATACATTCTCTCTCCTCTGAATTGAAAATACTCTCTATGTCACAAAAACCAACGCCATTTTGCAATGATTTTTTGTATTTTCAATTGCAAGCTATATTATAAACATCTTTGTGTGAACTCTTCTACTTGTACATCAATTATTCCCTCTGCAAAGTACCTCTTATAACACTGAGAATACCAAGCACTCAATAAGTACTTGTTGGTTGGTTTGTCTCCAACTGGAAGTAGAATAGCAGTGTCAAACTTTCTCCTATCTGTTGGTAGAATATAATTCTAGGAACACAAACAATTGTAGAACTTTGTTTTTATTTTTTCATCTTCTCATGGTCCTTGTTAATGTCTATTGGTTCACAGGTGACGATATACAAAAATTTAGGAAGAACAATTTTCATTCTTTGTTAATGGAAGAAATTTTTGTTATTGGAAGTCATTTTTCAATATCTCTTAATTGGTTTTGGGATTGTAGGGGGGAAATGGATCAAAACTGCAGTGATTTAAAATATCATAGGATAGTCAAACCAGGAAATTAACATATTTAATTACAGATTTTGAATGACTTCAAAGGAAACTCAGTTTTTTCAAGGTATTAAGCCAGGAACTGGGTCATTATTATAGGAGGCCACTTGGGTTTCCATTTAGCCAGTTTCTGGCACATTCATTGACAGGAATAATTTAATGATTATGAATAATTACCAACTGTAGGAAATAAGGTCCTCTTTGAATCATAAAGCTTTTAAACATGAAAAATATTATGCATTTGTTTGAGAATGGTGAAACGTGGGAACTAATTTCGTATTGTCCTACCAATTATGAATGTGTTGTTTCTGGCAGGCAGGTCTCTTTAAAATTGCATATGCTTAGTTCTTTGCCAGGAAGAAGAAAGGAAAAACATTGTCAGCCTCTTTATACTCAGCTAGGGCCAGGTGTTGTTCATTAACATGTAAATAGTGCAATTACTGCCAATTAAGATTTTTTAAAACATTAAAATCTGTGGGAACACAGTTATATCACCTATAAAATTTTTAAAAATATATATATAAGATACACACACATCTTAGTGCTTTAGATTTCTACAAAGCATATAGTATAATTTGTAGTCTTAATTACCCCATGCTTCAATTTGCCATTTATTTGCAGAATGCCCCATATGAGATTCAAATGAAATGTAAAAGTACATTGGCTGAGTTTATGATTGTAGCCAAATATTGATAATTTATTATGGGTTATATTGATTGTCAGAATATTTTGATTTATCCTTTAAAACAGTTTACCTATTTCTTACTGCTTGTAAGAAACTGGGTTAAGTGCACTGTATTCAATGGTGAATGCGGCAGACATGGTCTCTGCCCCCATAAATGTTATAGTGTAGTTGGGTTTTACAAATAAACAAGCAATATACATACAAATAAGCATAGAACTAGATAAATGTTGTTATAGGTACTGTCGTATAAAATGAGAGGGTGCCATTAAAAAACATGATGGAGTGGGATGAATATAATTTGGGTAGAGAGGATAGAAAGCTGTCTATGAATATGCAACATTTCCGCTGAAGCCTGAAGGCTAAGCAGGTGATAGCGAGGTGAAGAGAGTGGAGAAGAGCATACCAGCAAGAGATAGCAGTGCTTAGGAAGGCCTTGAAGCAAGAAAGAGCTTCATGTCTTCAAGTAAATGACAAAAAGAATACATGCCAACTTGAAGGTAGTGGTTGCCTCCAGAGAGCAAAGGAGAATAGAATTTAGAAGCAGTAAGAAGGGGATTTTGAGAGCAACTGTAATATTTTAATTCTTTTATAAAAAATATAAGCAAACATAATGAAAGGTTAACATTCATTAATATACCCTGGTGGATTTATGGATGTTTGTTATATTACCCTTGATACTTTTCTATGTGATTAAAATGTTTGATCACTGGGAAAAAATATGAATGAGAGGCAAGAAAGTAGATTTTAAAATTTGTTTACGCTAGTATGAACTGGGCATAATTTGTTATAAGAAAGAGTTAAAAAATGTTCATTTGTTTTTGCCTCTTTAAAACTATTTCTTTAAATTTGACTTGGAAGTATTCAAATCCTTAGCCACTACTGACATCTATTAGTAAACTCTATTATCTATTGATGACATAAATATTACTATGTTATCAATAGGAATAACTTGGCAACAAGCACATCCTTCTGCTGCACCCTACTTTGGGGTACAATAGTTTGTTTTTACTCTAATAGAGCTAATTGAGGCTAAAGCAGAGGGCCTTAGAATAAAACTTTTATAGCTGGAGGGTGGGGCCAATATGGCCAACTAGAAATAACAGCAATTAGAGACCCCCGTCGAAAAGAACAGTAATAGCGTGCGAATTCGGCCATGGCAACCGAGGTATCCAGGTTTTGTCATCAGAACTGACGAGGCAGTTGGCATGACCCACAGAAAAGAAAGAAGAGCAGTGTGGTGCAGTGGCCCAGGTTGAGAGCCACATGGGGCAGTGGAGCCCCACCCCCCAGCCAAGGGGGTTTGGTATACCTCAAGGTCAGAGATCCAAGAGGAAGGAGCAGGCACCCATTGCTGTTCTCCAGCCTCCTCATGTGGCATCTCCAGGCATGGGAGTGAACCAGATGAATAGGGCCTGAAGTGAACCCCCAGCAAACTGTGGCAGCCCTAAAGAAAAGGGTCCTGACCACTGAAAGAAAAACAAACAAACAGCAACAACAAGAGCATCAAAAAAAAGGCCCTACAATACCCCATCCAAGGGATAGCAGCCTCAAAGATTGATACTAGACAAACTCATCAAGGTGAGAAAGAATCAAAGAGAAAACTTTGAAAACCCAAAAGGCCAGAGTGCCTCTTCTCCAAATGCTTGCAATGCCTCTGCAGCAAGGGCACAGAACTGGACGGAGGATGAGGTGGGCGAATTGACAGACGTAGGCTTCAGAAGGTCGGTAATAACAAACTCTACTGAGCTAAGGGAGCATGTTCTAACCCAATGCAAAGAAGCTAACAACCTTGATGTTAAGGGAACCCAGAGAGAAAGGCCAGGTCACCTACAAAGGGAAGCCCATCAGACTAACACCAAACTTCTCAGCAGAAACTCTACAAGCCAGAAGAGGGTGTAGGCCGAAAGCAATCACAACAAAAGCCAAAATTGACAAATGGGATCTTATTAAACTAAAGAACTTCTGCACAGCAAAAGAAACTATCATCAGAGTAAACAGGCAACCTACAGAATGGGAGAAATTTTTTGCAACCTACCCAGCTGACAAAGGTCTAATATCCAGAATCCGTAAGTAAATTAAAATAATTTACAACAGAAAAACTAACAACCCCATCAAAATGTGACCAAAGAATATGAACAGACACTTCTCAAAAGAAGACATTTATGTGGCCAAGAACATATGAAAAAAAAGCTCAACATCATTGATCATTAGAGAAATGCAAATCAAAACCACACTGAGATACCATCTCATGCCAGTCAGAATGCTAATTATTAAAAAGTCAAGAAACAATACATGCTGGTGAGGATGTGGAGAAATAGGAACGCTTTTACACTGTTGGTGGGAATGTAAATTAGTTCAACCATTGTGGAAGACAGTGGGGTGATTTCTCAAGGATCTAGAAGCAGAAATACCATTTGACCCAGCAATCCCAGTACTGGATATATACCCAAAGGAATATAAATCATTCTATTATAAAGACACATGCACATATATGTTTATTGCAGCACTATTTACAATTGGAAAGACATGGAACCCACACAAATATCCATCAATGATAGACCGGATAAGAAAAGTTGGTATATATACACCATGGAATACTATGCAGCCATAAAAAGGAATGAGATCATGTCCTTTGCAGGGAAATGAATGAAGCTGGAAGCCATCATCCTCAGCAAACTAATGCAGGAAAAGAAAACGAAATATTGCATGTTTTCATGCATAAGTGGGAGTTGAACAATGATAACCCATGTACACAGGGAGGGGAACAACACACACTAGGGCCAGTTGGAGCATTAGGACAAATACCTAACACATGTGAGGCTTAAAACCTAGATGACAGGTTGATAGTTGCAGCAAACCGCCATGGTACACGTATACCTATGTAACAAACCTGCACATTCTGTGTTTGTATCCCAGAACTTAAAGTAAGATTTAAAAAAAAAAAAAAAAACCCTTTATAGCTAACTTTATGAAGTAACCAAATCCCTTTATTAAGAACAACTGAATAAGCCCATCCTTCATCAAGGACTATTATTACCTAGATAACTCTTTTATAATGTTAAAACTTTAATTATATTTCCAGGGAAAAATAAGTCGTACCACTGTCTCTGAAAACTGCAACCAAGTTAATAGGGGGCCTTTGAAAGGAAGTTCTCAAATTCCAGTATGTTAAACCTTCTGCCTTATCAAGGTAATTTTATATCTGGATGGACAAGTCTCTAGTAATGCCTAGTGACTAAAAAGCCAGTGGAAGAAAGTATTCTAAAATCCTTCTTGGGTAGCTCCAAGGAACTATGTGCTGTGGAAAACCCCTCAAAGAATAAACTGGAGGTTGCTTTTGTTTGTCTACTTGCCTCATTGAAAGAGAAAGCCAGACCTGTCCAGTTCAGTCACGTTATCACTAATTTCAGTTCAACAAACATTTGATTCATTATCATATTTGACTCATTATCATATACAGGGCGCTTCATGGGCTACAAAATTGAGTAAGTACAATGCAAAAATGCAAGGAGTTTAAAGTCTACTTTTGGACATGAAACGAACACAAATCTAATCCTTTTCAGAGTTGGAGTAAGAGTGGAAATGAGCTCATAGAAAGTGGTAGCGGAAAGAGAAATGACTATATCTCTTTCAACTCCTAGATAAATGCATTCCAATTAGACGGATGTTCCTTATTCCTAACCACATTCTCATGAAAGAGAAGTTAATAGAAATCTAGAAATATTCATTGTAGTCAAATGACTGCTTTAAATACCAAAGTAAAATTCAGTTATATATAATTATTATTCACAATATAGGAAAATGTCTCTTTTTTTCATAAAGAGTCCAATTATAACAATAAATGTCAACATTCCTTAAGTGTAAATCTTATAGTTGAGGCTTAAGTAACTAAGACTGTACTGACATTTCAGAAAAGAGAGGTTGACGTTTTATATAAAATATTATTCTGCCTGATATACTGTATCTTCTATATTTAGTATAATAATGAGCTCTTCCCAGCAGAGAATAATATTCTTAAAACCTAATGTTTGATGCTGGTCCCAAGATAGTGGTACTCAAGGTACTTGATTAGAAAGAAAAAGACAGGAAGATGATCCTGTGTGTTTAAGTTGAGAAGTCCTGATTTTGTAAATTGACTTGGATAGAAAAGTACATAAAACATAATGCAAAGGTCATAAGGATCTGTTATCTGTTCCAAAATAGTGATCCCTGGTGGAAAAGCAATGTAGTGCATATGGCCATGGCTGCAGAATGAAAATGTGTTATAAGCAAGACCTGCTGAACTGAATACGCACAGATGTACTTCAAATTAATATTTAATCTGATACCAAAAGCACTTAAAGGAGCTAGGGATATGAATTCCTCATAAGAAATAACTTCCTTCTCACACAGAGCAATTATGGTACTGCAAAGGTAACACAAATAACATTGTCATATTTTCGTTAGATTTAAATAGTAAATCTGGAGGTGAAAGTATATGGCTGGCTCTTTTTTTGAATTTTCTTAATATTATTTCTTACAAAAAGAAAAATAATTCTCTTTGAATGTCATGGCATGGATGAAAATGAAAGCTAATAAAGTGAGTTTGATTGAGAGACTATTTCAGCCCTTGAGAGTGATTTTTAATTGACATCATTAGAGTATTATTAGAATAAAATAGAACCAAGTAACCCTTACTAATCTTTAAAAAGGAAAGTGCCTATAATCAAGTTACAATTCTGATTTCTTTCTGTTGCTTTTTCAGGCCATTTTCAGAAGCAGATCCTCAAAATAAGCTGGAGTTCACAGCTGTCTCACGCCTTTCATTTTAAACCCACTTTTGTTTCACATTTTGGTCAAAAATGTTAATATCATGTTACATATTGAATAATCAGAAACTACCACCTAAATCTAAAAAAAGAAAGAAAGAAAGAAGCTACCACGTTAGGTTAAAGTGACATTTACTCTCTTAGGGTGGTTTTTTTTTCTGAATTAAAAGAGATGACTGAACCCACTAGTTCATTAGAAAGCAAAGACATTTTACAAGTATAGTAGGCACTAACTGGAACATAGTATGACAAAGAAAAACAGGCTATATTACACTTCCCATCATATTTACTACTAAAATATTAGCTCTCTTTGCAAGACACTTAGCTTTTGTATGATCAAAATGCCACATTGACATTGTATTGAGGTAACTATTTTTAGATAATGGGTTAGTCTTATACATGGCAGCAATTATGCAGGAATTATAAGCTATCCACATCTTTTCATTTGAGGAGATAAAAGATATCCCCTCCCAGTCATGCATTCAACAAGCATTGAAACTACTATTTATTTATGTATTAGTATCTATTTGAGCACTTACGACATGCTAGGCACTGTTCCGGATGATAGAGATGTAACATTGAACAATGCTGCCCTATATCCCAGTGGGAGAAAGAAGCAAAAAGTCAAAACAGAAATATATAGGTATGATAATACCATTCATTTCAGAGAATAAGGGAGGTGATAGTGGAAACTATGTTAACAGTAGAGAAACCTGAAAAAATCCTTCCTTAGGAGGTGACAGTTGAGGTGGGACCTGAAGTATGAGAAAAAAAAATCAATCATTCAGAGGATGATGAGGGCAGGAAGACTCTTTCCAGTATATGCAAAGGACCTGTGGTGAAAAAAGATGACCCCATTTAAGAAATGCAACAAGACCAGTGTGTCACAAATGGGGTAAACTAAGGGGAGAATAGCTCAACAGGAAACTCTAAGCTAAACAGTAATCAGTTCACAAAAGGTCTTGGAGGCCATTACAATGAGCTTAAATGCTTTCCTAAGTGCAATAGAAAGCCACTGAAGGAGTTTAAGCAAGGGGTGAGATGTTCAGTTTTGTTTTTTTTAAGATCACTCTAGGGCTGATTATTGTACAGGAAATAGATTGGTGGGGGGTTGGAAGTGGGGAATCCAGGAAGGTGACTATTGTACTTATTCAGGTGAGAGATGACAGCAGAAACAAAGAGAGGTGGATAGAGGCAAGATATATTTCTGAAGGAAACCAATAGAATGTGGTGATGTATTACATGTGGAAGTTAAGAAACAAGGAGAAATCTGGGATGATTCCATTATCTTGTTTGAGCAACTGAGTACCTTTTGGTGTCACTTAGGCTAGATGAGCAAAAGGGCATAGTGAAAATAGAGGAATCAAGAGTTACATTTTAGGTATGTTAAATACTTGTCTATCGGATATTCCAATTATTATTGAATTTTAGCTGGTTATACAAACCTAGGCTTGAGAAGCACAGAGTTAGTCTGTGCTAACAGGCTACTGACTGGGGGGAATCAGCAAACAGCGACATCTAGAGTCATTACTGTCCTTTATAGTTCCCGAATGCTTATTCCTTTGGATTCAGGGATTGATGGCTCCACTCAAAATATCATCTCAATATTGGTTCCACCTATTAAATGTTGTTTCCTGAGACTGCCTTGAGAAAATGTGCCAGAGGATGAATGTGTTCTGTTGGGATACAGAAGGGTTTTATTTAAAAGGTCTACATTATGCAGTTCTATTTAAGAGGGCAGATTTGGGTGGGATTTCACAGTCCAGAGGGGAAGGGGCCACTAGGGAGAAGAGGAGGAAGATAGAAAGGGAAAGAAGTTTTTAAAAACAAGTGGAAATAGTGCTGTAAAAGAAACTGAGTCATTTCACAACTTTGGAGAGAACCAGGTCTGCTACTAAATGTTTTTCTGCAAATTTTTCTGAGTTCTCTTTTATTAATAAAAATGAAAAATTTAGTAAGCACTTACTATATGCCAAGCACTGATCTAAGTACATTACATAACTAACGCATGTAGTTCTCTGCAGAAAGCTATGAAATATGCATTTGACCTCTTTTGCAGATGAAGAAACAGACACAGAGAAATTCTGTCATTTCTAAATTCACCAAGGCATTAAGTGGTGTGCTAAGATTTGAATCTTGGCAGTTTCCAGAACCCGTGGTCTTAACCATTACACTATACATTTCAGTTTCAGTATAATATAACATATGATTGTAAATGGCTTTTTTGTCTTTCTAATAAGCAAGTCTTTTACCAAGACTGCCAGAGACATCTTAGTTTTTATTATTTTTTATCATGTAAGTTCCACATGTTTTATGGCATAGAGAATAATTATGATGATGGTTCTATAATATTAAGATACCTGCTTTCAGTCTACATATTCTGTGATTTTCTATTTTATTTCATTTTTATTTTCTTATATTTCTTAGTTCCTTGCCCCTTAAAAACAATTACAAGAGTAGTATTTACTGATCATCATGGAAACCACTACCCAATTCTTCAACCCTATTATATTGATCATAATTTATTGATGAGGTTTGTCATCTCACACTCTTTATCCAGAGTTCCTCCCATGAGAAAAAGACTATGAAATTATTTTCTTGCCTGGCACATTTAATTCCAGAAACTTGCATCTAATACCATTGTGGTGAACAACTCCAGCTGCTGTTCCAAGTTCAGAGTGATTTTACTCTCCATAGAGAAAAATAAAGTATGTTAACTGGCTAATCTATATATTATAATATTTGTTTCTTTAATGATGTGGTTTTAAGTTAACTTAGCCATATGTGAGGGCCTATGTTTAGAAATCAGTCTATTTTCAAACTAACATTCAAGAACTGCCCAAGTATACAGAAAAGTTTAATTGACTGAAATGTGTAAAACAAAGAAAAATGATAAAGTTTAAAATAATGTTATTGTCTAGTTGTTTTTTAACCTTGAAATACTTAAAACTCCTTGAAACTATGCTATAATCAACTGATTTTTAATTTACTAATTTGAAAGTGTTTTGATTATTAAAATGATTTTTTTAATACTAGGGAAACTTTTTTTTTTTCTCATGGCTAGGTTTCATCTGTCATTGTGCCTTATGGGCTTGCTGTTTGCCTTTTGCAAATGGTCTATTTCCCTTCTAACAAATATGTTCCCAATTTTCATAAAAAATATGAAACTATGTTTGCTTTTTTTTCTGAGTGAGAAATGGCATAACACAACTCTAAAGAGTTTATTACTGAAGAAGTCTGTCCTTTGGAATTATAGGTAGATGTTTGTGAAAAGAACTAGAAAATTCTCTCTTATAATTGTCAAGAGTACTTCAGATTAATGTGAGTTCAGAAATGGTCATTCCTGTGACATTGGCATGTTTTTCTAATGCACCGACCAACTGATAAACACAATCTAAGAACAAAACGACCTACGCCGGCTGGAAATCTATGTAGGCCATATAGACTCTGGAAATTTCACTACAGAGCTTGCACATGATTTTTATTAAGCATTTGGTAGGAAAAGAAAATGAATTTATTTTCAAATAAAAAATGTATCAGGGAAAGTTCTGGGGAAAGGAAGGAGTATGGGATTGGGGACAGCAGTGGAAATTTGATTACTTGAGTTATTGACATGATTCAGAATGGTAAGTTTCTAGAAGTACTCCCAGTTTCCCTCTGAGATAATTCAGTCCTCCCAAAGATAGGTCGGGTGTTTCCCAGAAAGAGGAAATATTGCGCTATCTGAAAGAAATAAAATCCTTCTCTGGATTCATTCTTCATAGGAAGGTTAACATCTCCCTGAAGGCTTTCTATCACCTCTGGAGACACAGTATAGTGTGTCTAGGGAGTATATTTTATAGATATACACACACACACGCAATTATGCACACACAAGCCACTAAAATAAGACAGTGAAATAATAACTCTACTTATTGCCAGCTTCTTACTGAAGTATGCCTATCCCATTGCTCTTCTAATGGAGAAAATTAATATATCCTGTCAGGGCCACCTAATATGAATAGTGAAATTCTGTGAAGTGACTGCATGTAGAAGAGTCAGGAAAGCCACTTTGATCTACATTTTTGATGTTTGATAATTGCACTTATTATCAGGTCCTTTCTGCTCTTTTTCTTTGACATGAGATCCATTATCAGTGACAGCATGAGTGTGAGTATGTGTTTGATTTAAAAAAACTACTTAAGATGGGGTAATGGAAAAGAAGCTTTTTTTGCCCATGCATATTAAAAGAATGGAAGACAATTAAATCTCATTATACAGTGGCTCACTTGAATTATTTCTCTTTTGTGTATGGCATCGTTTGGACATCTCATAGGATAACTTTTTTCAAAAGAAGTTATTTCCTAGTGATATATTTTGTATTTACGTAAACTGTTATCATTTGCTTTGATGCTTTCATTCTATGAGAAAGCATTGAGAGAAGAGATAAAGAAATGATGGTCACAAAAAATAGGACAGGTCATGTAGCCAACCTCCGCTTTTTCAGAAATCGTTATAAATAGAATACATAGTCATATGTGAATAGGACTAAAAACAGAACATAAACTCATATTTATACCAGGGCAGATAATTGGTAAATTTATAATTAGGGTTCTTTCTGTATCTATTAATTTATTTTAAATAGCACATGTTACCTTGATGCAAATAATTATTGGCAATTAATATGTGATAATGTATTTGAACTTTTCTGCCTGCCTAAATTTTACAACAAGGGCTCAGGCTAATTTAGCAATTTAATGCGTCACCTTGCACATTAACAAATTAGTATTCTTCACAGTAGAAGCCTAAGTAAAATGCTGATCCATTCATTTACTATTTTTTTTTAAATTTCTATTGTGGGCATTACCTACTTCTGGTTTTGGCTGTAAATATTAAATGTATAAATAAGTATTGTATAAATAATTATTACATAAATAATACACAGTTAAATGGTAAAATTATAAAACTTTCAGCCAAAACTAAATGCTATTCCCAGAGTTTTGCTTACAAATTTTTCTTCTTTGCTGAATAATAGAGGCAAATAAACTTGTCTTTACTTATTCAAGTTAACTTGAATTTAATTTGAAGCAGCTAATAAAATTAATAGTCTTTGATGTTCCTGTTTTCCATGAACTTTACTTTTTTTCAGATATGTTCTTAATAAAAACTTACTGGAGAAGTAGTACTCCTCACGGCTCTTGGAGGAAATGAGAGTGTATTTGGAAATAGTTTATGAAGTAGCTTTTGTAGTCTCTGACTTTCTCTGAGTGACTTTGTACCCCAAAACAGGTGAACCATGTTGTAAAGGATAAAGCACCATACAAACTCATCAAATATTAGACAAAGTAGGAGAATATAGTAAGATATGACAAAGTACAACCATATACATTCCAAGTGAAAGCCTTAGCCTAATTTGAGCTCCATTTGTTCTAACTTTGAATTGCTAGTTTATTTGTGCTTAATATGGTTTGGCTCTGTGTCTCCACCCCAATCTCATCTTGAAGCTCCCATAATTCCACGTGTTGTGGGAGGGACCTGGGGGAGATGACTGAATTATGGGGATGGGTCTTTTCTCTACTGTTCTGATGATAGTGAATGGGTCTCATGAGATCTGTTGGTTTTAAAAATGGGAGTTGCCCTGCACAAGTTCTCTCTTTGCCTGCTGCCATCTACGTAAGATGTGATTTGCTTCTCCTTGACTTTGCCATGATTGTAAGGCCTCCCCAACCACGTGAAACTGTAAGTCCAATAAACCACTTTCTTTTGTAAATTTCCCAGTCTCAGGTATATCTTTATCAGCAATATGAAAATAGACTAATACAGTAAATTCGTACTGATAGTGTGAGGTGCTACTGAAAAAAGACCCAGAAATGTGGAAGTGACTTTGGAACTGGGTGTTAGGCAGAGGTTGGAAGAGTTTGGAGGGCTCTGAAGAAGAAAGGAAAGTGTGGGAAAGTTTGGAACTCCCTAGAGACTTGTTGAATGGTTTCACCAAAATGCTAATAATGATATGGACAATGAAATCCAGGCTGAGGTGGTCTCAGATGGAGATAAGGAACTTGGTGGGAATTAGAGCAAAGATGACTCTTGTTATGTTTTAGCAAAAAGACTGACAGCATTTTGCCCCTGCCCTAGAGATTTGTGGAACTTTGAACTTGAGAGAGACGACTTAGGGTATCTGATGGAAGAAATTTCTAAGCAGCAAAGCATTCAAGACATGACTTGGCTGCTGTTAAAGGCATTCAGTTTGAAAAGGAAAACAGATCATAAAAGTTTGGAAAATTTGCAGCCTGACAATGCAATAAAAAAGAAAATCCCATTTTCTGAGGAGGAATTCAACCTGACTGCAGAAATTTGCATAAGTAATGAGGAGATGAATGTTAATCCCCAAGACAATGGAGGAAATGTTTCCAGGGCAAGTCAGAGGTCTTCAGGGCAGCCCCTCCCATCACAGGCCAGGGCCTCAGAGGAAACATGGTTTCCTGGGCCAGGCCCAGGACACCCCTGCTATGTGCATCTTAGGAACTTGGTGCCCTGCATCCCAGCCACTGCAGCCATGATGAAAAGGGGCCAAGATACAGCTCGGGCCATGGCTTCAGAAGGTGCAATC
The DNA here is from genome assembly GCF_001604975.1 of Cebus imitator. Classification (NCBI taxonomy): domain Eukaryota; kingdom Metazoa; phylum Chordata; class Mammalia; order Primates; family Cebidae; genus Cebus; species Cebus imitator. The sequence continues at coordinate 3,264,095 of NW_016107547.1, read as the reverse complement.
CCCAAGTCTTGGTGTTGAGCCTGCAAGTGCACAGTAGTCAAGAATTAAGTTTTGGGAACCTCCACCTACCTTTCAGCAGATGTATGGCAACACCTGGACATCCAGGCATAAGTTTGCTGTAGGTGAGGGGCCCTCATGGAGAACCTCTGCTAGGGCAGTGTGGAAGGGAAATGTGAGGTCAAAGCCCCAACACAGAGTCCCTCCTGGAGCACCACCAAGTGGAGCTGTGAGAAGAGGGCCACTGCCCTCCAGACCCCAGAATGGTAGATCTACCAACAACTTGCATCATGTACCTAGAAAATCCACAAACACTCAGCACCAGCCCATGAAAGCAGCCCTAAGTGGGGCTATATTCTGCAGAGCCACAGGGGCAGAGCTGCCCAAGACTATAGAAGCCCACCTCTTGCATCAGTGTGACCTGGATGTAAGACATAGAGTCAAAGGAGATCATTTTGGAGTTTTAAATTTGACTGCCTTGCTGGATTTCAGACTTGCATGGGGGCTATAGCCCCTTTGTTTTGGCCAGTTTCTCCCATTTGGAATGACTGTATTTACCCAATGTCTGTACTCCACTGTATCTACAAATTAACTAACTGGCTTTTGATTTTACAGGCTCATAGGTGGAAGAGACTTGTCTTGTCTTGGATGAGACTTTGGACTGTGAACTTTTGAGTTAATGCTGAAATGAGTTGAGACTTTAGGGGACTGTTGGCAAGGCATGATTGGTTTTGAAATGTGAAAATACAAGATTTGGGAGGGGCCAGGGTTGGAATGGTATGGTTTGGCTCTGTGTCCCCACCCAAATCTCATCTTGTAGCTCCCATAATTCCCACATGTTATGGGAGGTAACCAGTGCGATATGATTGAATTCTGTCTTTCCTGTGCTGTTCTCGTCATACTGAATGGGTCTCATGAGATCTGATGGTTTTAAAAATGGGAGTTGCCCTGCACAAGCTCTCTTTTTGCCTGTTGCCATTCACATAAGATGTGACTGCTCCTCCTTACCTTCCACCATGATTGTGAGACCTCCCAGCCATGTGGTACTGTAAGCCCAATAAAACTTTTTCTTTTGTAAATTACCCAGTCTCAGGTATGTCTTTATCAGCAGTGTGAAAACAGACTAATATAGTGCTGAAGGACATATACTATCTTTCAGAATCAAATTTCATCATTCTCTAGAATTCTGAAGCATTGTAAATAATTTAGCACACCTTTAGGGAACTGGAAGAGTTGAAATATTTTTATTGGAATTCTGTAAAGATAATATTAAGAGCTTATATTTTAATCTAATTTTAGAAAATAATAGAAAAGCTTACCACATTGTCAGAATACTGTTCTCCCCAAACAGGCAAATTTCAATGCTGTTATCTGAATATAATCTCTACGGACAAAAGAGAACATGTTAAGAATTCATGACTCTCCAACATCTTTTTGATGGAGGTGGATTCTGATACCATAAACAGCGGATATCCGCTTCATCAAGAGTATTGCTAAAGGCAGGACCTGAAATCCAAAGATTAAAGAAAAATGAAAGGGGTCCAAATCAAACTTATTTCAAATTCCGTGTATAGCCATTAACATCCAGACAAGATTTACAAGAGGGTAAACTTTCCCAAAGTTTGTAAAATCATTTAAGTGAATTAATTCCATATGGTGAAAGTACACACAAAATGTATCTAGAGATACATTGTTATTAAGAATACACTTTGCAGATATTTTCACAGAATGTTAGCTTCAATGACTGAGCAATACTATAGCTAATGACCTCAAATCAGTTCCAATTAATATGCCTCTGCTTTTGTACAGAAAAGGTTAAAAATTAGCACTGTAATGAAATGTTATATAATACTTTGAGAGTTGCATTGAGTGGGCAATAATATTTTCTATTTAAATGATAAAATGGTATTGAATGCAATTACTTATGTTTTCATTAATACTGAAAGTATAGAATTCCTGTGAGTACAGAATTCTTAACCTCTTTTGAAGTGAGGTTTTGATGTCATATATTTATATTGAGTTACATTATTTTTTAAAGAATACGTTCACTCTTGAGTACATATTTTTACTGAGTAGTTAAACCGTGTTCATTCCTTTGCTTTGTCTGACTTGCCTTTTGCCTTGTCATGGATAGGAAGGCGAAAGGTAAGCATTCTGAAATAACTGGCTTTGTCCATATAAACAATTGCTCAAGTGAAAACCTAACAAATTGTTGAACCATAATAGTTTTGTTTTCCATATTAAAACTCAGCCACAGGAACACCAAGACTCCATTGGTTTTTCAAACCTGCTTTGTAACAATTGCATATGTATAGTTCTATTAAGCTCTTTCACTTGGATACAGTTTATTTCAGGAAATGTTCAATTTGTGGGTAGTGTTCACTTAAGAATTTCATGAGTGTTTGAAAAAATAATTTAAATGTTGACTGACGATCCACTAAATTCTTTGAAGTTGATCACGCAGTCCTCCTGCATGCCAGAAACCTAAATTCGTGTGGGTAGGTATTAGAGGGAGTAGTCTATAAAAAAAAAAAGGGATACTCTTTGTTTTGTAAAGGGATTTACTACAGGTTTATTTTAAATCATATAGTTACAATATAATTTAACAGAGCATCAATTATTTATATATTAATATATTTGCCAGATCACATTTGATAGATATGCAAGAGATATATCTGAAAACCGAATGGCAGAAGGAAATACCTATTTATTCATTTGTCTTCCTGTACAAATATCAACTGCTTTCCAATTTGAAAAAGCGTGATTAAGGTAGAGAATACAGTGCAACATTATCTTCCTGCTTCCAAATAAGATGCTATCATAGTGAATATATATTGTGCTTTATGCTTAACATTCTTGCAATGTATATTTTCTAGCTTTACTTGGAAACTCTCAAAAAAAGTATATCTATGTAAATTATTTTTATATTCAGGAGCAACCTTAACCTATTATACTAATAGTAAATACATGAGCCCTATATAGATGCTACTTGAGGCAAATGTATTCAGCATATGGAGCTACAATAAGATGCTCCAAATATTCATGGATTATTCAAAATTAGCATAAATACTATTGCGCAAAGTACAATATTTGTGAATAACTTGAAATTTCACCATTTTGAATATTTATTACAAAACTGGCTGACAAATCAGCTCCCATGAGGAGGTACCATCCCCTTTGCATTATCTGTTACTTAAAGTCCATTCTGTTTAGCACTTGTTACAGCATCTAAAGTTATTTTACCTCTTAGGTCTGCCTTACCTTAACCAAGTTCTGAGACTGACATATAAAACCAGTAGGTCAACTTATTCATTTACAATATAAAATATAACATTAAAGCAAGTTAAAATATTCTTGTCAGTGGTCCAAGTATTTGTTTCCTGTTGGGAAGCTACATGGGAAACCAAATAATAACCAGAAGGTTCCTTTACAAGGATGGATATGAGAGGAAAAAGAAGTTAGTTGGTAGAACAAACTCTGAGTAGCCCAGTATGGATATATCTGGCCCAGCATTAGATACTTAGGTTCCTGAATAAGATGACCCGTTTAACTAGAGAGCATGGGTAAAGATGGCAGTGATAAATTTTTTCTATCATTCTCCTTTTCTATGTCCCATGTTTCTGATAGCACATTCTTTCTTCAAACTACTGTAACTATTAGCATATCAGCTCAATCACATATAGCCATTCCTAAAATACTTGACCACTCAGTTACAGATTATTACTTAGAATGGGCTCCTTCTACAACTAATCTCATTCATTATATTTTGTTCCTAATTTTATTCTCAATTAATGATCTTTACTTTTAAATTTGGGAGGATGCATTACTTTCATGTCCATATTGCCTACAATAACCTCAAACCGTTGCTGTTTCCAATACTTCCTAAATAGGTGAATAGCCAAAGAATAGAAATATACATTGCCATGTAATTGAGATTCTTTTGATGGCAAATAACAGAAATGTAAACAAAAAAGTGGGAAATTGAATTTATTATAAGAATATAGGAGTATCTCAGAACCCAAGGATGGAAATCACTATAAGGCCTAATTGAGGGACTGGACCAGGAATTGGAAAGAAATCAGTAACTCCCATACCCTCAATTTTGTCATGTATTTCTCTTGTGTGTTTGTTTTGTTCTCTCTGCACATGAACTCTTTTGCTTCCCTCTGTATGTGACCAAAAAGGGCCACACTTCTGATCATGAATTGACATAACATCTCAATTTCAAAACCTGATTAACTAATGTTCTGTCCCACTTCTAAAATCCCAGGAGAGATCATTTTATTAGTAAAGCTTGGATCAGGGGCCAGCTTCCAGATTATTTGGCTCTCAGAATATTAGAGGAAGAATCACATAACTGCCACAGTAGCCTTATCTCTGTGGGTAGTGGGCAGTTTTCAGAGAAAGGGAAGGTGGGCTAAGCTCAAAATTGGCTGCTGTGTATGAAGAGACTAATGAGACTTAGGCATGATCATGAATAACTTGGCTTTCCTCACTTTTTATTTCAAATATTGTGATTTTAGTTTTAGAATTTCCATTTCTCTTTTTTGTTTTTTCTATTTCTCTGATGAGATTTCCTTTCTTTCTATTTATTGTGAGCATATTTCCCTTCATATAATGAGCATCTACTTTAAAACCCTGGTCTGCTAATTCCAATGTCTGGGTTTTCTTGGAGTTATTGTCTAGAGACTATCTTTTCTCTTGAGAATGAGACACACTTTTCTGTTGTTCATGTGCTAAATAATTTTGGATTGTCTTTTGGACATTGTGATTGTTATTTTGTGGAGACTGTAGATTCTTTTCTATTATTATTCTAAATAGTTTTTATTTTTTTCTCTTGGTGTAGAAGGCAATTAAATTTTTTGGACTCAAATGACAAGTTCTGTTTCTTGAGCTGCAGCTCAAATCTCAGTTGAATTTCTTCGTTCGCAATTGGAGTCAGCCTCACACATGCATGATTCCAGGTCAGGGAGAGATTTGGGCAGAGTTTATATACAGAATATTGGGTGCATTCTCTCTCTTATCTTTTCTGAGGGATGCCCCCTTGAGTTCCAGTGGTTCTGGTTGCCTAAATTCTGTTCCCTAGTTTTTTAAGCCAGAGATACTGAGAGTTTTCCATCAAGATTTCTGCCACCTTGTGCAGCTCTGATTGTTTCCTACCTTCTCATTTTAAAAACTAAAAAATAAAATAAAATAAAAACTGGAAATTAACCCATGACTTCCCTCCTTCCAAGTGTTGATTCCCCACTCTACCCTGCTGCTTTTACTCATTATCCAGTTCCTACAGGTCATTGATTTGTTTTTAATTGAATTTAGTGATTACCACCTGCAGAAAAATAGATTATGATAGAAGCTTACTTAACTATACCCTTCTCATCATTTATTCGACATTACCTCCTGCTATTTATAAGTTCCTTTTAAAAATTATTATAACACATGCTTATCATAAAAATAGTGACTATGTGTATAACAATATATGCTAGGTTGTTCTAAGGAATTTATGTATAATAACTAGATCATGAAATAAAATAGTACAGACTTATGTAATGTACATTTAAAAGTTCTATTTTTCCCATGATTCTACTCTGAGAGATGAGTATTCTTCCTGATATTTCTTACACAAGTGAGACTTTACTATATATCATCCTTCTGCATATGCATTTTTCACACCCACAATATATCATAGGTATCTTTCCAAGTCATCTTAAATCTTAAATTATCTAACATAAATTTGCTATTACTAGTACAACTTTCACACACATACACAAACTTACAGACTGGATACATTCATATCATAGAGAAATTTGCATAATCATTTTTATGAATGAACTTTTATGGTTAGGGTAGCTTTACCTAATTTTCTTTTCCTTCTCCTTCAGGTGGCTAAACCATATCCATGCCTAATGTCAGAATGTTGTCAGACTTCACTCTACAACTAACTGTTTTTCCTTATTTAAGTCAAGTCGATTAAATCCATACAATCTTTGTAAAGCTAAAAATGAAATAATATATATGAAAAATACTTCAAAAAGTTTGAACTAAGTAAATGAGTAATATCAGTTTGACCTACATTTTTGAGTATCTGCTGTGTATAAGGGTCTTGGAGGTTATGAGGACGAATGGGATGCAATATTGGTCTTCAAGGTGATGACAGTCTAGTTTTAGAAATGTAGTTAATGCTATGACATAGATTTTTTAAAATGTGTTATGGGAGTGGCAATGGGAGGACAATTTATTCTGACAAAGAGAATCAGAGATGTGAGAGATGATGAGGTGAATTGGTCTACGAATGATAAAAAGAAATTTCAGGTATGAGACCAAAGGAAAGGAATGTATTCCAAGATGAAAGAACAGTGTATATGTAGGCATGAAAGTATATTTTTTTCCTGGTAATGCTAAGTAAGTCATTTTGGTTGAAGCATAAGGTATGGTATATATGGTCATGGGAGGGTAAGAGTCAAGGATTGAAAGTAGAATGAGACTATAGAGTGAGTCACATTTGGGTTTATAAGAGTCTTTTAGGTGTTATTCCAAGAAATTTGCATACAATATGATAGCCAATGAATTAAGGATTTTGACCAGAGAAATAACACAGTGTACAGTGTATAAGACAATGCTAGCTTCTGTTAGAAACTAACCTGAAAATGTACAATGGCTCAAAAATAGTAGTTAGTTTCTTGTTCACCTAAAATGCAACTGGAGAATTCCTGATTAGTACGCTGTTCTCCTGGGCTTAACTTAGGGCCCAAGCTCTTTCCATCCTTATAGTGCCANAAAAGTTGCCATGTCTGTCTACATCAAGCTAGAGGAAAGAACGAGAGCAAAGATCACGAATTGAAGTTATTTATGGACCAGACCTGGAAATGGTACTCAACACTTCTATTTTCTAGACTCAGTCCTATGTACACACTTATTTGCAAGAAAGCCTGGGAAGTGTGGTCTAACTTCTCCCTTGGAAGAAGAGGAAAAGAATGTAGTGAATAGCTTGGTGGTCTCTGCCATACATAGTCAGATTTAGTTTTTAGAAAGCCCGCCCTGGTTGCAGTGGCGATGATGGATTGGAGGAGGAGATACTAAAGGTAGAAGAGCAGATAAGAGTCTATTTTCATAGTGCGAGTGAGAGATAATCAGGTCCTAAACACAATGCTTAAGGAGGCACTTGCATCAAGGGTAAGGCAGGGATAAATTTTGGAGACTGGATTTGGTGACTGAGAATTTGAGGGACAGAGTTTGTTGACTTGAGGAATAGATTGATAGCCTAGATGAATGGTGATTTCTCTGTATCATGATAATAATGCTCATCCAAAAAAATGGTTGCCTTCTTAGACTCTTAATAATTGAGTGTTTAATAAATCAGAGCCCTTTGTCAAGAGCTATAGGAAAATAGAGTAGAGTATTTGGTATGGCCCTTTCCCTCAAGGAGTTTTTAATCTATCTGAGGAGAGAGAATTCACCCAAAGAACAACTTGACAACTTTTATGTATATCCATAAATGTGAGTTAATTCAACACAAACTGAATCCAGAGTGCTAGAGGGATTGGAGGAATAGTTGTGATTAGGAATGCATGGGATCATTTGGACATGAGTTTGGAAACTGGATTTTATTCTTACATTTAACAAACACGTATTAAATGTATGGTGGGCTTAGATAACTGTACTGACGGTTCATAAAATGGCTCAAGTAATATTTGTTGCATGAAATATTAGTTGTTTAATGAGACAAATAAAAAACAACACTTACCTTGGAGGGATTTATTAGAAATAAGTAATATGGGCTAGTAAGGTTGACATAAAGGTAAACAAGCTAGTACAATAATGTTTAACAACTGCTGTGATAGAATGGTCCAGTTGGGGCACAAAGGCAGGAATGTTCAAGAAAATCTTTGTAAAGCATGAAACCTTTGAGCTTGTATTGGAATAACAGTACAAGTGACCACACAAAATGAAGATGAAAGAGAGAGAAGAAAGGTCTTTCCAGTGCAGCAGCAAAGAGGAAGGTATGACAAGGAAAGTGGGTTGGCAGGAGATGAAGCCTAGTGTTCCCTGAACCTAGTGTTCCTTGAATTTAGGGACCAAGTCATGTTAATATCTATACCTTATGCATAATACTTTTCTGATGCTCAGAAAATGGTGAATTCTATTCCTATATGCCTTCTTACAGTCCTTGTGAGTGTATCTAGTAGACTTCTCTTCAACTTCAGACATCTAACTAATTAACAGAGGTAGTGAAATAATGATTTTTCCATCAGTGACTGAAGGCTCAGCTTGTCCCTGCTGGTGACCTCACTTTACATTCTCCTGAGGCTACAAAGTCATTTGCAGGTATATTTGGTTGCTTTAAATCACAGTTGCAAACCATCACTGATATAAGCCATCTAAGTCCCAATTTCTGCTCAAAGAGAGATGTCTAACTGAAATAATAGTATCACCAAATACCATCTTGAATTCAAAATCAGACCGAGGCAGCAAATAAATTTTTATGTGATGTGAATCACCAACGGTATGAATTTCTCTTACTCCAGCAGAACTATATTTCTTAAAAACTAAGAACCATATTTTCTTAGTGAAATTTACTGTTTGAAGTGTATAAGCACACTTTGGTCCTTGAAGGGCTGTAATTTTAACCTGAGATATTTCAGAATAAGATAATAAGTTGAGAAATGAGTGCTTGGGCAAGGAGTTTGAAAATGCAATTTTATTTCATTGGCATTTTTGTGTCTAGCCGCATATCTGTTTCTACGCACAAAATAAGTGTATTGTAATTTAGACCTCGTGGTTTAATTTTCCATGAGCCCAATCCCTAATCCATACTGGGAAGAATGATACTCTTTTAAAATGTGAGATATCTAAAACCTCTTTTGTGTTTTCCTGCTAATAAATAGCTTACGTGAAACAAAAGTAGAAGAGTGTGAATATCTGAGGTCAGATAGACTAAGGTTTAGTTCCCAAGTTTGCCACTTACTAACAGGGTGGCCTTAAGCAAGTTGCTTAAATATTCTGAGCCTTGCTTTCTTCATCTGTAAATGATAATAGTATCAACTACCCCGTGCAGGATATTTGTGAGAATTAGAGGTTATGTGATGGGAATGACCATATATCCGGTGTTTGAAGGGTGGGAATTGCTACTGCCACAAATATTGTTGTTGGTATCTTTCAATTAGAGTGAACTTCCAGGAGGGAAAGTGTATTTGGAACTGCTCTCTGCACATAACAGTTTTAAAATTTTTCCCATTGCACCAAGATCCTATACATGACCTCAAAGTATATAATGGGTAAAAGTGAAGGTGAGGAATCCAAAGCTTCAGGCCCCATCCAGTCCATAAGACGTACTCGTGAAATACAATTTGAAAACCTTTCCCTCAGTGGCATACATTTACAAGTACTAGGGGAACTTAAAACATGACATTAAAAGAAAAGCAAGATTTCTAAGAAAGCACTGCATAGTTTCTGGTAGATCCCTATATGACCTAAATGCTTATTCTATTAAACGTATGGTAGAAAGCACTGCAATAGAGACTTAACAAGAAAATCGTGCACTATGCCTACTGAACTACCCCTCTGTAAAGAAGCATGAGAAATGAGTGGTCTTTTAATAGAGAGAAGTATAAACTTTTCATGATTTCCTAACTTTTCTGCAGTATTGCCAAAGAGGTAGGCTACAACCTATGCCCACAATTATTGAATGACAGCCCTCTCTCAAGACACTTTACTGCCATCAGAAAATTACTGTAAAATACTAGTTGTTAGAATAAGACTCTCTACAGATATATTCTAGAAACCTTTTAATAAGTCTGTTGATTTTCATTATCCTCAATGATCCATAGTATCTTCAATGTGAATAGCACACTCTGAAATGGAGCACTCTTGTATGGTGTGTAATTAGCATACCTTATACCATGACCCTGCTGATATCCATATTTTTAATAAAGATGAATTGTTTCGTGTACACGTGTCCTTATAGTAGAACGATTTGTAATCCTTTGGATATATACCCAGTAATGGGATTGCTGGGTCAAATGGAATTTCTATTTCTATGTCCTTGA
>NW_016107547.1:3244552-3253375 GCF_001604975.1 Cebus imitator | reverse complement strand
AATTGTTTGGGTAATTATAAATGGCAGCTAATTAAAAATATAATTCTCACTTAAATTTTTATACAGATGCTTCAGAAATCAAGTTCAAATAAAGCAGTAAACCATACAGATTTTATAATTTCAAGGACTTCTCTGTAGGTAGATAAAATAGCAGAAATTCAGCTGTCAACAAAATTATAAGCAGATTAGGAGCTATCTATGCATTTAAATGTAAAATTTGTAAATAGTCTTCCTTGAGATGATTGAGTTGAATATGATTTACTGACATTGACAGATGAAATTCCTTCTTTTACTTTTTATAGCTTAAAATATATTGGAAATATAAATGCATTCCCTTGACTCTTAAGCTGAAGTACCTTTAGAATATTGAAAAACCAAAGCAACATTGTTTTATTTCAGTCCTCAAAAGTGATTTTTTGCACAAAAATTCCACTCATTGTGCTGTAAGAACTTTGCTCCTTAGTTCAGCTAAAACACAGATTCTTGTCACATGACCAGGAAAATTTAGGCATGCGTACACACTGAAGGATAAGGACAGCAGGACTTTACTGGATGAAAGGATAAAAAGGAAAAAAACTCAGAAAACTGAGATGGAGTCCTGCTAACTGGCCCTCTGCCCCACAGATTGAATTCCAGGTCACCATACAGGAAACGAAGAGGTCAGGCTCCTCCCTACTGCAAACAATGCCAACTTCCCGAGGCTCCATCCAGTCCTCCCAGTGTGCAGGCTGGTTGCAGATTCCCCAGGGACCCATTTTTATCTGCCTAGGCATTTAACTGTCCCAAATGGAACAAAAGTAGTTTGCTATTTAAGAGAACAATTAAATATCCTGGTAGTGAACTCTGTTTCCTGAAATGAATCCACTGGATAATGAAAACCAAGACAATACAACAGGGGTCAGCAAACTATGGCCCATGGGCCAAACCTGGCCCATCACCTCTTTCTGTAAATCAAGTTTTATTGGAAAACAGCCGTGCTCCTTCATTTACATATTGTCTGTGGCTGCTTTGGTGCTAAACTGATAAAGTTGAATACTTGCCACAGAGACTATATGACCTGCAAAGCCTAAAATATTTACTGCCTAGCCCTTCTCAGAAAAGGTTTGCTGATGCTTGCAATATTAAATTATTGCAAATGGCAAATAAAACATTACATATGTTTGTGTGAGCAAATTTATCAATACAAGGAAGGACATTCCACACTTCAGATGTTAATTATTATCAGGAAAGGTATTGGCAATTAAATAGAATATTTCTTCCCTCCATGTTACACAATTCTAGTGCACCTGAACTCTTCCAATCACTACACGTCAAAATACATAAAATGGAATTGAATAGAATTCAGAGAAGAAAAAATGAATTTATACTAGACTGAATAATGGAAGAGATTCTTACATCAGGGGAAAAATAATGTATGGTGACTTTACCAATTCTTCAAGGTCAAAAAAGCCAATGATAAGCTGAGTACTAACTTTTCAGTGGAACCCTTGAATATCTGACAAAGCACTCTGAAGACAAAAGTCAGGGTTATAAGGAACATAAGTGAAACAACAGTTTGTCAGAAGGGACTCATCCCTTCCTGTTAAGTTTATATAACTGCATTGAATACAGTCAGAATTCAGACATAGGATCACTAAGTGGCATTTTTTTCAAAAAAGGAACACTAACACTGATCTCAAGCTAACAGAAACTGCGATTGTGACATTCAGAGTTGAACAGCAGTAAGCAGAAAGTTGTTATTAGTATGCAGGAGTTTAATTTTATTTTACTTATTTTCAATAATTACAACTTTAATTTTAGATTCAAGAGTTTAATGTCAGGAATACTGGGAGGAAACATGAGAAGGAGGAGGGCTGCTCAGAATTAATTTGCAGAACCCTTTCTTAAAACAATATTTTAAGCTGAAACCCAAGATACAAAAACCAAAAATAAATGAAGGTGTTAATGAAACTGGAGTGGATGAGTGTTAAAAGTTCTGCTTGCTTGGAATAAAAAAAATAAAATAATAAAACTAAATTTAAAAGTTCTGCTTGCTTGGATCCCTCTCTTCTCTATGCCTGCCTCCTCTGTGAAGAGGACCTCTGCATTTTCAATTAGCAGACAATCACTGTAAGTGAGTCAGAAAGTTTACTCAGAGAAAAGGAATATTTGTGTGTCCAGCCCATCCAATTTCCAGCAAGTCCAGGCAAGTTTATTAGTTTTTTTTTTCTATCTCTCACTTCTTTTTGCCTTCATTTTCCTGTTATAAAAAATTTATGACATACCGAAAAATGTTATTTAATATTTACTCATTAAAATTTTGTAAAACTTTAAACTTTGGACATAAACAGAAAGAATATTTTTGGTATGCTTTTCAATCACTACTCATCGAAAAGTTTTATTTTGTAGATATCTTATATACCTTTAATTTTTTTTGCTCCTACTTGTCTTAAAGTCGAAAATTAAATCGGTATCTCTACCCTTTTCCTAAACAACAGATGGAAATTAAATTGTTTTAATTTTGATCATCATCCCTTCATTTACATGTAATCATCATCCAGTATTCTGATTCCACTTCTTCTTAACACCCCCAAATTATTTATTGTAATATTTTCCACCTTCAATGCTTATTTAGATTTACCCACAGGTTTACTAGTTACATTACCACTTTTTTTTTGCACCCCACGCCTTTCTTCTGGGTTCAGTTTTATGCTTCCTGAAGTACATCCCCTCATAATTCTTTCAGCAAGGGTCTGTAGCAGTAAAGTCTCCTATTTTGTAGGAAGTTGTCTTCATTTTACCCTGTCTTGACTAAGAAATTCAGTAGATAAGGAATGTAATACTAACAGTTGTTTTCGCTAAGCAATTTGAAAATATTACTTCATGAGCTAATAGGTTCATTCCTGGTACAAGTAACATAATATCCAACAATAATGTCTTCAACAACAAAGATATGTACAGTCATCCCTCAGTAAATGCTGGAGATTGCTTCCAGAACCCCTTAATATATCAAAATTCTTGCATGCACAATTTGACAGTAGGCCCCACAGAGCTAGCACACACCAAAAGCTGACATCCCACGAATACTGTATTTTCTATCCTGTTTTAAAAATCGGCATGTAAGTGGACCTGTGCAGTTCAAACCCATGTTGTTCAAGAATCACCTGTATTTTCTGCCATAACAAGCAATCCAGAGCTAGGCAATACTAGGGTTGGTTAATTCAGCAGCTCAAGATATCAGAGATCTGAGTCAGCTTCTCTGTGACACTTTGGACTTTTCTTTTATAGTTGCTAAATAACAGCCAGCTCCAAACATCATGTCCTCACAATGATAATGTCCAAAGGTTGAAAGGAAGAGCCAAGTTCTCCTTGCCTATCTCTCTCTCCCTATCAGAAAGGATAATCTTTCCCAGAAACCTTTTTCAGACTTCCTCTCGGCCAGAATTGGGTGACATGTTCACCCACTAATATAGTCACTGGCAAGGGAGAATGAAATACTATGACTTGCTTAAACCAGTAATGGAGTTTGGAGTGGGGCACGTGTTTCACACCTGAACAATGTAAGAATTCTATTAGCAGTGCAAAAGAGGTTAATGGCTGTTGGGTAAACAAACAACAGTTTTCCATACTTTTTTTTTGAGACAGTCTTGCTCTGTTGCCCAGGCTGTAGTGCAGTGGCACGATCTTGGCTCACTGCAACCTCCACCTCCTGGGTTCAAGTGATTTTCCTGCCTCAGCCTCCTGAATAGCTGGGATTACAGGCACATGCCACCACATCTGGCTAATTTTTGTATTTTTGGTAGAGACGGGGTTTATGGTGCCATTGAAGAATCTGTTGTTACTCTAATTATAGCTTCATTGTAGCTAATCGGTCTGTTCTATCTAGTTGTTCTACTATTTTCACTTTATGTTTGGTGTTGTGTTCGTTCATATCATTCAAGAAGCAGCTGCCACGATGGGATAAGATGGGCTAGAGTTTTTTGGAGGATCCTTTGAAAGATGATGGAGAGGGAGCAGGAGAAGAGAGGGAAAGCCTTCAGAATGATGCAGGGTGTGACCTGTGAAGAGGGAGATAAGAGGGAATATTAAATAGGAAGAGTTTCAGACTACAAGGCAGATCCAAGAAAGTTTTGGCCAGGCTGATGGAGAGCCCCTGAACCATTATGAGGGTCATCTTGTAGGAATGGCCTGTATTAGTACAGTCATTGGCTGGAAGTAACCCATTGGAAGTGTGGACTCAGCATGAATCCAGTACTACATTCAGAAGGTCAGGAACTGGGGCTGTCATTCAGTTATGCACATAAATAGATCTGGGTGGTGTATTTTTATAGCTGCCTTAGATACTCTAAAGATATGGATTTTTCTTTTTCCTGCTGATGGGTCATGCTTCGTGAATCTGAAAGTTTTCTGATTCTCATATTTTTAAATCAGTCTTAGAATATTCTCCCCATCATCATTATTTCTTTCCATTTTCCTTATTTTCTTTTTCTAGAATGTTCATTAGATCCATATCATATCACTTCATTCTATCCTCATGACCCTTAACATTTCTTCTAGGTTTGTCATCTCTTTATCTCTCCGCACTGTATTCTGGGTAATACAGCACAGAGATACACATTCAAGTTCATGATACACATTCAGTTACAAATTCAAGTTCACGAATTTTTGCTTGATTTGTGCCTCATTTGCTTATTGAACTTCCTTTTGGGTTTTATTTTCCATTGAGTTTTACATTTCAATACTGTATTTTTTTTAGGATAACTTTCTTTTAAGTCTATATAATCTCTTTTTAAAAATGGTGCTTTGTTCTTATACTTTTCATTCTTTCTTTAACCATTTTAAACATATGCATTTTTTACAGTCTCTAAACAAGAGCTCTGTTAGCTGAAATTTTTAGGAGCCTAATCTTGTAGTTTGGTGAAACTTTGTTTAAGTTGGATTATTTCCTTATATAATTTTTAAATTTAGATTGTGATCTTATTTGCATTTGCCTCTGCTAGGTATTTATATTAATATGAATTTCTCTTGTTGACAGTCGTTAGAACACATGGATAATGTACACTCAACTCTAAATCCATGCTTGATACAGGCCCATGCTTATAAATTCTCAATGATGATTTTCTGTTGTTTTCATCCAGAGCCCAGTCTGGGACAGACAGGCTTCGTTGTTATCCCTTTGTGTGAGTGGGCAGATTTCTTTCAGTTTATTCTTTTTGGAGGTGTAGCATTCTGGTGTCCATACATGTGCAACATATGGGGGTTTCATTTGTAAATCCCTACCTTATGAAGACCCAAGTCATCACCTCTTAATTCTACAACTTTAGCCTTAAAACTCATATCTTTATGTCACCCACTTACAGAGGAGCTGCAACATAGACTCCTGGACATGCCACTCAGGTTTAACATTCCCACCCTGGTTTTGACTCCTGTTTTGTTTTTGCTTTTGTTTTTGTTTTTGTTTTTTTCACTTCTTATAAGCTCCATTTTTTATTTAAAAGATAATAATTTGAGAAATGAGTACTTGGGCAAGCAGTTTGAAAATGCAGTTTTATTTCATTGGCATTTTTGTGTCTAGCCTCACATGTGTCTTATGCAGAAAATAAATATATTTTAATTTAGACCTTGTGGTTTAATTTTCCATGAGCCCAATCCCTAATTCATACTGGGAAGAATGATACTCCAGGCTGGAGGGCAGCAGCGAGATTTTGGCTCACTGTAACCTCCGCCTCCTGGGTTCAAATGATTCTCCTGCCTCAGCTTCCTTAGTAGCTGGGATTACAGGAACGTGCCACCATACCCAGCTAATTTTTGTATTTTAGTACAGAGGGAGTTTCACCATGTTGGCCTGGCTGGTCTTGAACTCCTGACCTCGTGATTTGCCCTCCTCGGCCTCCCAAAGTGCTGGGATTATAGGCATGAGCCACCGCACCTGGCCTGAATTTGTAATTCCTACTCTATACTGCCTCCCGGTAGTTTGGTTAACAAACAGCAAACTTCGCTTGCCATCCACAGCCTTCTCTTTATAGCATAAGTGATCATGATATCAGAAAAAGAAAGTCTTGATACGTCTGGTTTCAGAGAAAGCTGCAGTGCTTCCAAGGCAAGTAGAAGAGGTCGCAGGCATGCTAGGCAGATAAATTCTAGAACACGTTTAAACCAAGCTTACCATTGTATCACTAAAGGAAAAGCAGAGGTCTTGCTTAAGAGAGTACTAGAAAGGCCCATTGCCCCATTTTTAGTGTAGGACATTGTTCAATTCAAGGAAATTGCTCTAAATGTTATGTTTTCAATCATCTACTGAGAAACAGTGAGGAAATAATCCTACAGTGACCCAGCTGGCTAGTTGTGTAAGTTATCAAGTTTTATTTTGTCAATAAAGACGTCTTTTGTTAAGAAGGTTTGTGTTCCTGCGTCCTATAAAAACTGGATGAAAAGAAGTTGGCTGCTAGATTATTACCATAGGTATAAGGTCCCATCTAGTGGCAAATGTTCATGCAAACTCAGGTGCATACAATTCATGAAAACAAGAAAGCGTTCATTTTTTGGTGTAATTGACAAAGTATGACATGTATCAGCCCTTTCAACATCAGTTTTTTAATGAAAATCTTCTTTTATGGCACAGAAACTTTTTATAGTATATGATATTATTTTAGAGTTCTTACTCAGGTGATTTCAGATTATTATCTACCAAATATCTATTCTATTTTAGAGATTTTTTTAAATGTTTACACTTTTTATATGACATTCAAGGCACAAATTTTTGATTAGTTTAATATAGAAAAGTCTCATGATTTTAAAACTTATCATTTTGACAGTACTGAACTGAACTTACCCCAGAATTTTCCATGCAAAGAGTAGTATCAAGAATATAGGGGACAGGGCGCAGAGGCTCACGCCTGTAATCCCAGCACTTTGGGAGGCCGAGGCGGGTGGATCGCTTGATGTCAGGAGTTCGTGGCCAGTCTGGCCAACATGGCAAAACCCTGTCTCTACAGAAAATGCAAAAATTATCCAGGTGTGGTGGCACATGGGTGTAGTCCTAGCTACTCAGGAGGCTGAGGCACAAGAATTGTTTAAACCTGGAGCAGGGAGGTTGCAGTGAGCTGAGACAGGCTGGGCAACAAAGTGAGACTCTGTCTCAAGAAAAAAAATAAAAAAGAATATAGGGAATTTGGTTCACCTGCCTAAGCAAATAAACTATTTTAAGAACTAAAAGCAATAGTAATACAATGAACATTTTTATTGTTTTTCTTTAATCCAGTGGGTCTAGAAACTTCTATAGGGTATTAGTAAATAGTGAATAACATTCATACAGTACACTTGAAAGTAACTATCACATACTTATACTTTAAATATTATACAGACTTAACAATAAAACTTGACTTTCAAACTAGCCTGAATTAATAGGATTCTTAAAATATTTCCACACATTTTCTTAAATGTAAATATTTTACATGCTGAGAGAAAGCAGTTTTTTTCTCTTAATCTGTTTTCTTGAGGAATCATTACATTTTCATGACTCACACCTTTGAATATTTTTCTTTTCTTACAATTCCAAATCTAGCAGTTCATGTCTCTTCTCTATTCCAAGCAATTCTTTGCCCCATTCATTCTGAAGATGTGGTCAGAGAGAAGGGGTTAGTGAATAATATTCAATTCAAACAACATGACTACACATAATTTAAAGCATCCATTGCATTCTAAACTGATACTTAAAGATTGCTCTGGACTAATTTATCCTGACTTCTTCAGCTTACGTATCTCTTCTGTGCATAATTCCTTCTTGAAGTTAATGGGAATTTGGCGTGTGGCAGGAGTACATGTTTCATGAAATGGGAATCTGGGATCTGTCATTTAACAAGAAATCTGCTTCTACCTTAATTGGTCTGTCTCCCTAATGTATTTCACTATACTATAGCAGCATAGGCAGACCTTCCATTTTAATGTTTAATGAAACTATTTTAAAATGAAGACTACATATGGGTTACCATGAACAGAAAGCAAGTAGTATGATCTATGGGACTGAAGATGGGAGAGTTTTGAAATGTTGTGCTTACTGAACATAGCATAAAAGTAAAAAATTCTGTGTGCTACATTGTAAATATTTTAATTAACAATACTTGTTTCACTCGCCTATGTCAGTAAATGCTGAAAAACATCTTAATTATCCAACAAGCTTTAGAACTAGAACTTTATTTTTATGGCCTTTTTAGCTAATTTTTATTTATAATTGATAAATAATAACTGTAAATATAGAACTAGAATTTTAAATCAAAGAAAAAGTAATGGTTTTCCTAGTTCCTTAGTGCTCTGAATGCTGCATTGGAGGTTAGCCTTTTTACATCAGTATCTACATTTTCTATGTTTCCATTATGCAAATATGTACTTCCTATATGTAGGTGAAATACCTTTTTAACATCTAACGTATTTTCAAATAATTATCAATAATTTGCCAACACATTAAATAAACTATAAGATCCATGAAGGGAATGCTCCACAGGCTTAAAGAAAAAGAAAACAAGAAAGATTTCTACACGCTGACATGGAGAGATCTCAAGATGTATTGTCAAGTAAAAAAAAAAAAAAAAAAGGAAAAGAAAAGAAAAGAGGTCTGGGTGCAGTGGCTCACGCCTGTAATCCCAACATTTTGAGTGGCCTAGGTGGGAGGATTGCTTGAGCCTAGGAGTTTGAGAACAGCCTGGGCAACACAGTGAAACCCCAGCTCTACAAAAAAATTAAAAATGTAGCTGGGTGTGATGGTGCACACCTGTGGTACCAGCTACTCAGGAGGCTGAAGGGGGCGGATCACTTGAGCCCAGGAAGTCAAAGTTTCAAGTTTCAGTC
>NW_016107547.1:3213030-3244457 GCF_001604975.1 Cebus imitator | reverse complement strand
TGTGAATATGATATACTATGCTTTTTGTACAGAAAGAATGATATAATAATATATAGTCTGATATTCTGTACTGGTGTGAAGTATAATGGAAAGATGAATAAGAAGCTCGTAAAAATGGTTACAGGAGTTGGAAGAGAAATGGGTAGAGAGAAAGGAGAAAGTGAAACTTAGTGTACACCTCTCTGAACAATTTGCTTGTTTTGCTATGAAGCATGCTAATTTAATGAAATGAGAAGAAAATGAATTTACCAATACACAAAAGATGTTTTAAACCACTGATTCTTTCTTCCAGGAATATATAAATTTAAATGTTGGACCTGGATTTTTTTTCTTGACTCTGCCACTAATTAGCTATATGACATTAGGCAGGTATCTTTACTCATCTGGACTTCAATATCTGTAAAATAAGTAATTTAGAGTAAATGGTTTCCAAGGCCCTTCTCAGTTCTTCCATTCTAACATGCAAGCGGGTGACAGCATAGTATGGCTGTATATAGGTCACCTTTTTAAGGATTGAAATTGTGTCTGATTGATAAAAATATTTATTGATACTCTAGAGTTTTTCAGTTTTGGCTAATTATTTCCCCAGATAAAATAATACTTAAAATGGGCTTTCTCAGTCAGGTAGGTACACATTGACTATAAATTACCTTTAAAAAAAACAATTTTACTGGTTTTCCAAAAAGAATTTCTATCTTTTAACTTTTTTTTGTATGAAGGCAAAATCTTCATACAAATATTTGATAAAGTGTCATAAATGTACTAAGACCAGGTGAACTCAAAACATTGACTTTTAATTGTTAATCAGTATCTTGATAGGCTTCTGAGTCTTTATTAAATATGTGTTCATGTTTGATATCCATTCTGTTTAGGCTTCAATTATTTAATCACAGGTCTTGACATGAAACTAATCATGCATATATCCATACGCAGCTTGCATACTGACAGGATAAAATCATTAAACAGTCATTACTGTAAACTGACGTTGGCCTGAAATTCTTGCAGTTAACAGGGGAGTTGATGCTTGATGAACAATCCAATTAAAACTGGCAACAAAAGACCTAAAATGTCAGCCAAATTGCTTTTTAATAGTCAATGCAGCCGTCACAAAACATAAACATTAAAGTCCCCATAGAAGCATAAAGCTTCATGGTGAAACAATTCTAGAAAATGAATAATAATTATAGCATCTTGAGGATTCTTTTAATAGACATACACTCATTAAAAATATTTTGTTGGTTAGAATCAGATGACAAAGTGTGTTTTCCGGAATATTTTCTTATATTTGTTTAATAATTGTATTTAACATTAGATAGGTGTCATTTCTATTACCTAAGAAAGTTATTTTAAAAGCACGTTAATAACCTAGAATACAGGTTTTTCAAAAGGGAATAGGAAAAATGCGATGACCTGCTAACATCTCAAAATACAAAATCATAATGAATTCTCAGCTGCACTGAACTTTAAGTGAAAAGGCAGGAAAGCCATTTGTGATTTCTACAAGTAATACAAAAGCAATAAACAACGTTTAGATTCTTGCAACTCTCTGAGTGTTCAATACTGAATATGTGAATGGGTTAATCACCCAGATGTTTCTTGCTATCCAGTAGTTTGATTTTTTAGTTGAAGATACAAATTCTATTACTGTATTTGACTGCATTTTCATCATGGGTTCAGATGTTTTACACATGGAAGCCAAAGAATTAGATTGCCATGAAAGATTGTCTCATATGTTACGAGTAATCCAACTTCTTCCTCTGTCATTACAGCCACATCTTTCAACAGGCAAAAAAAAATTGTGGGGTTTTCATCTTTGTAACATTGTAACACAAGGGAAAACATCAAATGGCTCCTGGGGGAAATGTTGAAAGCATCAGGGTTTTAATAATATGTCATTTATTTTCTCAATAAACATTTGCTAAACGCTTATAATGTGCCAACATGGTGTTGACAACTCTGGGAATCTAGTGATGAGACAGATTTGGATACTATCCTAAGCTTATTATTTAGCTGAAGGTTAGACCTGTAAGCAATCACACATATGGGAGAAATATATGAAGAATTCAGTCCAGGAAAAAAAAAATACTTATCTCCCAAACTCACATGTGAATTAGGATTATCCTTTAGCCTACCATATTTTTAAAATACTTTGTAGATATACACAGTAGAGTCCTCAGACAGATTGTTTTCTAATACATTTATGTATTAAAATATCTTTCAATTAAGTATTGCCTTCTTCTACAATCATAGAGTGTAATTTTATGTGCTGTGAAGGGTAAATTGACATTCACGCTTCTCCAGGTGGGATTCCTGTGTTTTATCTGTTGAGAAAGTTAGTGCTCTGTTTTCAGAACAACAATTTTTTAAATCCCTTAGAGGAGAGATAGAGACATTGGGACTTCAAAGTCTATTAGCTGAAACAGTGAGGAGAAAACCCTATAGGAATATAAATGAAACTTTAATGATACCATATCAGAAAATATTAAATGACCCAACTACCCATAAAAATTTTGCTTATCTTTTAGGTTTTTTTCATAGTACAATGATGACTAAATTATAAAGGGAAGATTCTAACATTTAGGCTATATCTCTAAACCACCGTCTCAGCCCGTGGGAAAATAAAAATGCCTTGGTCCATATTATGCACATGATCGAATAAAATCATGTCAGCAATTTGGTTAAGTGTTGACTTGAACAGACCAAATCGGCCAGCTCTTTTGCTACAGTATGAACCACAGAATAATAAGTTTAAGTATCTGTCCCTAAATCAATATTTTAATATGAAATCATTCAGAAAAGAACAATAAAGCCTTCGATATGTAAAAGAGTAGACAGATAGATAGATTGATTGATTGACTGATTGCTGTAACTAAAAATTCTTATGACCACATGTAAAATTGCAGTATGTATTTTTGCATTTGCCCAAGTAAATTCCAGCTAAATATTAATACTGTTTGCTCATATATTTAATCAGGTGCCTATTATGACCTAGGCATTGTGCAGGGAACCAAGATTCAAAAATGAGTAAGAAATAGATCTCACCTTCAACCAACTCACTGCCTCACTGAGGTAACACACACACGCAAACCCTCTTGAAAATGTTGGTTTCTGATAGATAATTGTAATAAGTCATGTGAAAACACGGAAAGGGAAATGGATAAAAGCATGACAGAGGAGATAACATTGCCTAAAAGACTTACATCTGTGCCTTAAGACCCAGCTCCACTGAGAAGGGTGAGAAGCAATAGCATCTAAGCAAAAGAAAGCATGTACAATACAATACTGTAGAAACATGGATGTGCATGGCATATGCAGAGTAGGGAAATAGGGAATAAAGCTGCTGGGGCTTATATGCCCTACTAACGATTTTGCACTATGTCTTATATGTAATGAAGAGCCATTGTATTCATTGTAATTAAGAAAACAGTTGTGGATTCATTCATTTTGATTATTCACTGGTAGTACATATAAATAAATAAGCTGTTAATAAATTACAGAGATACCAGATATCCTAATTTGATAAGAATTAGATCTATGAACACCAGGCTATTATCTACAGTCAATGTTTCCTACATTCTCCTGAATATATTTAAGTCAGGTAAAGATTTTCTAAATGATTTTTTCATAAAGCACAATTAGCATTTTTTCCATAAAAGCAGTAATAAAACCACCATCATACCTATATAGAAACACAAATTTTTATATAATATTCAAGAAGAACTCTTAAAAGCAGTCAAACAATGAAATTACCCCCACATAATCAATACCACACTCAAGGATTGCCAGAAATCATATTTTTATCATCTATAATTATTTTAATGTTAAAAGCAATTATGTGGACATGTTGGCAGCACAAATTACTTTTGAATTATTCAAGGAGTTTAATAGGCAACATGGTATAAAACAGCAACCAGTGACTTTTAATATATTTTTCTCACCATTTCCCACAGGTAAAATATGTTTTGCATCATAACACACAAAACTGAAACAAAAGTTTCATGACACAATTCAAATCTTCACTAAATGTGATGTTCTAGGATATATTTTATTCTATTTCATTTTTTTGTCCCAGTCAAAATTGGTTTCATAACCCATCAATTGATCATAGCCAGACATTTGGAAAACATTGTTATAAATAGAATAGTTGGGAAAAAACTAGATCTGAAGTCAAAAGGTACTGGGTTGGAAATTGAAAGACTTGGGTTCTTTTTCTGGTTTGTTTTTATTACTTACAATCTCCATGACCTTGGTAAAGTCAGTTAACTACTCCGGTTTTTCATATATAAAATGGGAACGATGCCATCCATGTCCATCTCACAGACTCCTGTTGTAAGGAGCAAATGAGATAATATAGTACTTTGCAAACCATGAAACACTAAGTGTAAGGAGGTGATATCCATAAAATGAGACTATACTTCATTGTTATGTATTTCATATGACTTTCGTGAACCTTTTAATCCTTCAAATTCATTGTTGAAAATAATTTCCTTGAGGGTATCTAGTCGCGCCAGATATACATGAAAATAAGGTTGACAAAGTGTTTCTCATTATGATTAAGAGCAAACAGTGACATAAGTTCAAGTACAGTTTATATTTTTGGCCTTTCTAAAAGGAATGTGAAACAGACCACTACCCTTTAAACTAAAAAGATAGTTAAAACAATGAAAGGAATGCATGGCTTTATATTATATAATTTGTGTATGTGACACATCTTTTTTGATACATGGTGCTGTTGCTAAAGTTAGCCTTTGGCAAAGATATGTCATAAACACATTTGCAGAACACTAATAGGAAGAAATCTATAACAGTGAAGAGGGAAGCAGGCAAACCATTCATTTGGAAAAGCAATGTTTAGTAAAATATTATTATGAACTACCTATGTTTAGTTCTTGCCTTGCTAAAAATGACTTGAAATTCAATAATTTGAGGATGACTTGTCTAGTTTTCTCCATTCAACTTTTCAGCAAACATTTGCTAAGTACTGACTGTGTACCACACTGTAGGTGCTATGGGAGTCACTACCTTTCAAAGAGGTTTATCTTCTGTTAGGGAAAATAAAACAAATATACAAATACAAACTATGAGGCCTGTTTGGTTGCATGAAACAGATACTTACTCAGATTGGCTCAGGTGATCATGATTTATTATAAGCATGCATGTTCAAAATCTGAAAATGATCCAAGCTCTTCAGCAGCAGGAGTTTGTGAATTTTCAATCTAGGGTTCTGCTATTCCTGTGACAGAGTAACTGCCTCCTGTCTGCTTTTTTCTATATCTGTCTGTTCTCTTCCTGCTACCACCTGGCTCTATGTGTCTTAGGAGGTGTGAGGGCATAATAGGAATACAGTGCTGTAGGTGGACAGAAGAGATTACTATAGCTTCTTTCTTTAGATTTCAAGGAACGCTTAATAAAAAGGGTAACATTGGCAATGGGCCTCAGAGGAGTGGGATATAAACAGAATATGGGATGAAAGGACATTCATAGTGGGCTGTCAAGTATGAACATAAAGATCCAGAGATGGAGAGGGCACCAGTTATGTCTGTTGAAAGGCAAATGTTGCAGTGTGGCTGGAGAACAGGAAATATGCAAAGGTATACTGGGCCAAATGCATGCCTTTTCAACCTCTCCAAAAGTGTTTTTAAAACCTTTGAATTTAATTGTAATATAGTCAATCTATATGTTCATATTTTTTTAATGTCCAGTAGTTTTCCAATGTAAAAAAAAAAAGTCCAAGCAAAGCATACCTCAAAAATGTCTTCCATTGGCCTTTACATCAGTTTATTTTACAGAAACTGGAACACATTTGTCACTCCATTGACAAGCTTATCTAGTGAGGCATGGCACTAGGCAGTGTGTGGATTGATAAAATAAGAAACTCCCTGTTCTTAGAATTTGCCATTTAGTTGAGGGACAAGACAGACAAGCACAAACACAAACATAAAGGTAGCAGAAGCAGGTATTTTTATACAGCTGTCACTAAATGCTTGCAGAAACCCTAAACCCTATACCCAGATATTACCACCCAATCTCCCTCTTTAGCTTCCTTGCTCACCTTGCTCGCCGATCTTTATTCAGATTCCTTTCTCCTCAGTATGCTCTAAGCTTCACAGCAACACAAAAAGATACCTAATTGGTTCTCTAATTAAAATATCTAGTCTTGGGTTTAAAGGCCTTCTAACAATTGTTGTCCCCACTCCTGCACTCATTTGACTATGTCCATTAACCACTGCTACTTAGCCATGTGTTCCTCGCCAGGGAGGCAAACTTATTTGTCACTGGGAAATATTGTCCTTTGAGGACCTGATGTCTTAAAAGAAGGCAGAAGAGCAAGCAATGAATCACTGATAAAATTTGATTGCCTTTGATAAAGTAACATGAATAAGGGCTTAAAACATAAATTTCTTGATAAACGTTGGACTAAAGTTTAGCCAAACCCTGTAAATAACCGTTATATGTTAAATAATCAAGATGTACCAGCAACAGTTTTTCCTTTAGTAATTCTGCAGGAAATAGAAGGTAACTAATCCAAGGTGACATGGTTCAATAGGATTCAACAAAGTCTAGTCTGTTCTGGGATAGAAAGGAATACTTTTGCTTCCTTGGAATGCCCTCCATAAAGAGAAGGCTACACCTAAGGTGAATATTCCAACTTAATCCTAAATCCAAGAGATATCTATGTGCCTATTGCTTGATTCAACTACTGACATAGCACGGATTACCTTGTAAAGCACACCTATAAATGTGCTTTATAGGTGTGCTTTACATGTTCTTACATGAAACCTAGAATATTTGTAGAATGATTATATGATTATATACGGATTACTGTGACATTTAGCAGTTGCAACTCAGCTGAGAATAGCAGATGAGCTGCTGGAGAGACAAAGAACCTCATGTCTCCCAGTGACTAAGCTTTTCAAAGGGGTGTGTGTGTGTGTGTGTGTGTGTGTGTGCGCGCGCACATGCGCACACATGTTTTTCAGAGAAGCGTCCTTCACCTTCACCATTATACTTGGACACATAGCATACCTAACGCTTAATAAGCAGTACAAAAATGTTTGTTTGGAAAATTAAATAGCCAGCTTGGGCTAGGAAAGTTATTAAATTAGCATGTCTATCATTTTTCCCCTCTCTTAATTGCCATATTTACTTCTGCTGCCTTACCATTCCCTCATATCCTTGCCCAAGCCACTTAGGTACCCTGCTCCCTTTCAGTAGGGCCATTTCCCTTCCCTGTGTATCATACAACTTTTCTGTGAAGCCTTGTAGACTAGTGTGTTCTCTCTTTTTCAAATCTACCACTGTTTACAATTACCTGCTCATTCATTCAATTGTATTAATATGGATGCACTTACCCTCCTCCCATGTCAGTTACATAACCTTTTTTGATGACCACGCACTGTTCCCTTTGGTGATTTTTCAGGCAGATACATCTGTTAGGGGAAGAGGAAGAAGGGTTAAATGGCAGATTTATTTCTGTAATCTTTGGAATGAGGTTAGTCAGTAAAGACTGCACAAGTGTATCTTTTGCTCTTCTAACTCCAATAAATAGTATCTTTTCTGAAAGTCATATGATGCTGACTATCGTGTATAAAGGTGTAAAGTGATTATGACCTGGAGTAAAGGCATACTCAATCTCAATGGGCACCACGGGTTGACCATGTGATCTTGGACAAATAACATAAATTTTCTGTGCCTTATTTTCCTTACCTTATATTTAAATGTATGTATTTATTGCACTAGGAACTTTATAATAACAGTAACTTACCACATCTTATAATGAGAATGATTGGAATGATATATAAATGGAATGCTATTTGCACCTCTCTGTGTGTCAGAGAATTGAGAATGATTAAATACAGTAGAAAACCATTTACTCAGAATGTCTGAGACCTGATCTGTTCTAGATTAATTATATTAGAATTTAGATATCCTAGTTCCAAGTGAGCATAACAATTTTTAAAGGCATGTTAGCTCATCAATTATGCTATATAGTATGAGATGCAAAATATAGTAAGAAATAAGTTTTAAAACCATCTATCTTAGAAAGCATGACACGTAATATGGAATGTAAGATATGGTAGAAAATAAACAAGTTTTTAAAACATGAGTTGAAGAAAGTATTTATTTAGTGTCAATACATTATCCAGATGAGTTGGTCCTATGCTATGTATGGAATCTTGTCCCCCAAATATATATGTATATATATATTTAGATCAAGCCACAAGGATAAGGCCCACATGATGGGATTAGTGCCCTTCAAAGAAGAGACACACTCTCTCCACACCATGTGACAACACAAGGAAACAGCTATCTTCAAGCTAGGAATAGAGCCCTCACTGGAAACCAATCATACTGGTGTTCCAGAACTTTCTACTTAGTTCATCTAAAATCAGGTTCTTGTCATATGAACAGGAAAGATTAGGCTTGCAGACACATAGAAGGGTGAAGAGTGGAATTTATTGGGAAAAAGGAAAAAAAAAAAAAACTCAGCAAAGTGAGATGCTAACAGGCCCTCCACCTCATAGATTGAATCCCAGGTCACCACACAGGAACAAGAGAGGCCAGGCTCCTCCTTCCTGCAAAGGGAGAAAACTTCCTGAGGCTCCACCCCTTCCTCCCATGTGCAAGTGGGCTTTATTCAAAGAGAATCAGTCGTGAAAGGGTGGGCTTTATCCGGGAGACACAGTCTGGTTTTTCAGTCTTTACGCTGTTATAGGCTTGAGAGTGGGGTTTCACCAGGGACCCTTTACTGTCACCTGTCTCTATCACTGGTACTTTGAACTTCTAGCCTCTCAGCTATGAGGATATAAATTGCTGTTTTTTGTTTTTTTTCTCTCAGTGGAACATGTTAATGGGGACATTTCTATTATTTATAGAAAGCTGTTTAAGCACTCAGACCATATAAATGTTATATTTGTACTTATTAAATAAATTGTGAAGTCACTAATCTAATGTCAGTTACATACAATCACAGATGCTAGAAGATCATCCAAATTATTTTGATACACTATAGACTGTCATAAATTACACAGCATTAAAAAATCAGCCATTGGATGCTACTTCATTGTGAAATCTGTGTTATATGAATATATACCATGGATCTTTTAAAATGTTTCATGGTATTAATATTCACGTTGATAAGGAAATCAACCATATATGAACTACCTACTACTATTATGCTAGAAATCTTAATTATTTTTATTATGTGAAAGTATTCATACAACATTAATTTGGCAAGTTTTTTTATTGCATTTTAGGTTTGGGGGTACATGTGAAGAACATGCAAGATTGTTGCATAGGTACACACATGGCAGTGTGATTTGCTGCCTTCCTCCCCATCACCTATATCTGGCATTTCTCCCCATGCTATCTCTCCCCAACTCCCCACCCCCTACTGTCCCTCCCCTATTTCCCCCCAACAGACCCCAGTGTGTGATGCTCCCCTCCCTGTGTCCATGTGTTCTCATTGTTCAACACCCAACTATGAGTGAGAACATGTGGTGTTTGATTTTTCTGTTCTTGTGTCAGTTTGCTGAGAATGATGGTTTCCAGGTTCATCCATGTCCCTACAAAGGACACAAACTCATCTTTTTTATGGCTGCATAGTATTCCATGTATATATGTGCCACATTTTCCCTGTCCAGTCTATCATCGATGGGCATTTGGGTTGGTTCCAGGTCTTTGCTATTGTAAACAGTGCTGCAATGAACATTCGTGTGCATGTGTCCTTATAGTAGAATGATTTATAATCCTTTGGATGGTTACCCAGTAATGGGATTGCTGGGTCAAATGGAATTTCTATGTCTGTGTCTTTGAGGAATTGCCACACTGTCTTCCACAATGGTTGAACTAATTTACACTCCCACCAACAGTGTAAAAGTGTTTCTATTTCTCCACATCCTCTCCAGCATCTGTTGTCTCCAGATTTTTTAATGTTGTTTTAGCCACCCAGTCAATGGTACTTTGTTATGGCAACCTGAACCAAGACAGTTGGCTATTTTTTATTTATTTAGAAATATAGATGTATATCTCCAGTTTTTGTTGGCTAGCATCACGTATCTTTTACTTTTATCATAACTTGACACAGCCCAAATTTTCCAAATACAGCTGATAATTTCCATGAAGGAATAGGCTGTATAATATATATATATGCAATTCAATGCATTAAAATGGAACTGGAGACTGTTATTCTAAGTGAAGTAACTCAGGAATGGAAAATCAAACCTTGTATGTTCTCACTCATAAGTGGGAGCTAAGCTATGAGGATGCAAAGGCATAAGAATGACACAATGGACTTTGGGGACTAAGGAAAAAGGGTGGGAGGAGGTCGAGGGATAAAAGACTACAAATTGGATTCAGTGTATACTACTTGAGTGATGGGTGCACCAAAATCTCACAAATCAACGCTAAAGAACTTACTCATGTAACCAAATACCACCTATTTCCCAAAAGCCTTTGGAAATAAAAATTTTAAAAGCTATTTTTACCTATTAAAACCTGTTATTAAAAATACTACAGTTCTTGGGTAACCAGCAAAATCTATGTTGATGACCATGTAATTATCCATTATAACTTGTCTGCCCTATCACACTATCACCATGTGATTTAAGTAAAATAAATGGTTGAATTATTTATTCAATTATTTATAAATAAATATTTTACTCATTAAAGAAACGGCAAGGCTTTTATTATGATAAAAAACGCATAAAATATACCATCTTAACCAATTTTAAGTGCATGGTACAGTAGTGTTAACTATATATACAATTTTGTGTAACAAGTATCTGGAACCTTTCATCTTACAAAATCAAAAATTTATGCCCATTAAACAACTTCCCTCTTCCCCCTCCTCCCAACCCCTGGAAATCACTATTCACTTTCTAGGAGTTTTACTATTTTAGATTTAGATTCCTCATATAAGTGGTATTATGTATTATTTGTCCTTCTGTGTCTGACAATCCACTTAGCATAATATCTTTCAGGTTCACCATTTTGTTGCAAATGACAGAATCTCCTTTTTAAAGGCTGAATAATATTCAATAATATGTATATGCCACACCTTTTTTATCCATTCCTCCCTTGATGGACATTTAGATTTCTTCCACCTCTTGGCTGTCCTGAGTAATACTACAATAAATGTGAGAATGCAAATAGCTCTTTAAGATCCTGTTTTCCACTCTTTTGGATATATTCTCTGAAATAGAGTTGCTGGATCATATGGTAATTCTATTTTTAATTTTCTGAGAAACCTTAATGCTTTTTTTCTATAGAAGCTGCACCATTTTACATTCCCACCAACAGTGCACAAAGGTTCCAATTTCTCCACATCCTCACCAACACTTTATTTTCTATTTTTCTTGATAGTGGCCATCCTAATGGGTATAAGAGGATATATCATTGTGGTTTTGATTTGCATTACCCTGATGATTAGTGACACTGAGCATCTTTTTATATACCTCTTGGCCATTTGTATGTGTTTTCTGGAAAGACGTCTACTTAGGTTCTTGCTTATTTTTAAATGGGTTATTTATTTTTTTGCTATTGAGTTATATGAGTTCCTTATCTATTCCGAATGTTAATCTCTTATCAGATGTATGGTTTGTAAATATTTTCTCCCATTTCATAGGTTGTCTTTTCACTCTTGATTGTTTCCTTTGTCGCACAAAATGAACAATAGTTTTTAAAGTCATTTTTAAAAATTCTGTTGTTCAGATACTTCTACTCATTATACTCCTGTCTAAACAAACTTCTGTTGAAATGTTCAGGGAATTAGAATGTTTTTGTTTGTTTGTCTTACATTTTCAGTTCTTTCAAATGGAGATGTTATACAAATTGAGTGTATTAGTATGTTGTATTATGAAGAATATAATAATTTATGTGTAAGAAGTTCCCCAAATCCATAAAATATAAAATAACATTCAACTCACATTTTTTAAACAAGCCAGCTCTCTAGTATCCCTTGAATTTTAAGACTTTAGATTTTAGCATACCTTTGAAGCACTACACTGGATTTATGTAATATAGCCAACCACTAGAACTATTATACCGAGTGACATATGTAGTGATGCTATTTCTAGAGTTGGTAGTTGAATTACCATAACTCTAAACTATCCTCATAATTATCTATTGTAATCTAACATGTATTTAGGGAAGGAAAATCCCTACATGTAACTCATAGTTTAAGAAAACACTTTTTATTGTAATAGCATTTATTTGAAACTAATCTGGTACTTTTCATAGTAGAGAGATGGTCACCATGAATGCCAGTTATTGTATTAAATAAGAATTTATTTTAGCTACATAATATTTCATTAATAAATATGGCAAGCAGGAAGAAAACATACATAATTTCCTCAGTTGTCTTTTTCAAGCAAGCCCATCAAGCAGTTTCTTCTGATATTTTCAGCATCAATTTGGGATGAAACGACACACCAAATAAGTTAAAAACTGTTACTATAGATCATATAGTTATATAGGTGCTACTGAAATGAAGATATTTGCTACTCAAAATTAAAAGGAAACATTTAATGATGTGTGCTTGAGCATATTGAATTGGACCTACAAATAAAATAACCCATTACATAGATTTCATCATATGTTATTACATAGCTGAATCAGACTCAGCATTTTATATTAATTGGTTGCAATAAAGAGGAATGACAAGAGTGGTATAGGTGCAGTTGGTGTGGTTTGTTTTGAAAGTCAGGAGGGATGGCTGAGTGGCAGCAAATGGTGTCAGTGCAATGCTGTAATACCTAAGGCCTTGCACTAGGTTCTCCATATCTCTCAGACTCATATTCTCTATCTCTAAAATGGGCACAGCATATAAATGTTGAAACACTGTGTTTTCTTCAAGGAAGTGAAAATTATTCAGATCCTCAGAAAACTTTAAAAATTACACATTCTTAACAATAGTGACATTTTTTCAAATAGTTCATTTTCACAGCCTATGTTATGTCAACAAGAATGCATATAAAAACACTAAAATGAAGGAATAATGAAACTTGTGATATCTCCACAGTGAGTGTGAGTAAATTAATGTTTTTTCACAGCACCAATGCAATTGACTAAAACTTTGTAGGTTGCTTCTTTCATTTGGGTTGTAAAAAGTCCCTAATTTGATTCTGTCTTCCCCCAGAAATGATTAGCCACATGTTTTAATAGCACACCCACAGCCACAGTCTTCATGACAACAAGACCCTATGTAAATGATTTCAGTTGGAAGGTGGGAAGAGGCCTTAACATCTTATCTCTCCCCATCTTGAGCTACTGTTCCAACAGAGGAAGGAGACATGTTTTTCTTTTCTTCTTACTTTGTAAGAATAAGTAATATCTTAACAGGTATAAGGAAAAGGAGTAGTAGTTGTAGCAGTAGCAGCAACAGCAACAAATGTAAAAATATGTCAGTCATCACTGAATTCTTTGAAAGAAAATTGATTTCCTAATCTAAATTCATACTGGAAACAATTACAGTAGTAATTATATTAGTGACTAACATCAACTGAATGTATCACATGCACCAAGCACTATGCTAAGTATTTGACATACAGTCCTGGCCTGATGCCCATGCTCTTTACATATACTATAATTAATATGCAATGCTTTAATAAATACATGTGGATACACTGCAAGGAAAGTCATATGCCCCAAATTAGGTTGATACACAGCTACAAACTTGATCAGATCGGATAGCTTTCGTTTATATGTAGATGTAGGTCTTCATGCCAATATGATAAAGTTCCTGTTTATTTGCTGTGAAAGCTGTACCTACAGAACATCACATTTCTCAACAGTAGTCATAGGTTGTTAGGTGGTATTTTTGTATATACTATTTAAAAATGTTTCCGAGCATTCCTAACACTTCAACCACTTATCCACAACTTCTTCCCTCATGGGGTTCAACGAACTTTGAGGGAATTATTTGAAAGCTAATTTTGACTGCAGCTTGGCCCAGTGAATAAAGCATCAGATAATATTTGTGACTGTCTTTGAGAGATGCGGATGAAAGGTGCTTCCTAAATACAAAGCACTAATGTTGTATGCGTGGAAATGGGTCTTCTTCACATCCTTTGCTCTAATGTCTGAGTCCCGAGGTGTTATTGCAACAGGTACTTTAGAAATGCATGCATACCACCCAGTCATTTTAGTATAGAGGAAAATGCAAGTGAACACATCAGAGCACGTAAATAAAAACCATGAAATAGAGACTATGATCTGAAGTAAAAGAAACGTAGAGCATAATAAGAAAGCTAATCAATAGATAGTGTTTGGTGTGGCTTGGAGGAAGAGGAAAGGATAGGTGTCAACTGTTCCTATATTGACTCATAATTTCAATAATAGCTTCTTAGCACTTTTAGAAGAAAATAAGAAGACTGAAAATTGTGAAAAACAATTTCAACTATAATGCAGAAGTTTTAAATAATCAAGTGTTTTAGAGTCAGGTAGATTATCCTTTTAGACTTCTTACTAGAAGTCACCTGATTTTAAAGATTTCATTGGGGCCAATAATTGATCATTAATTTAATAATAATATTTAGTGCTTACTATGTACCAAGCACTCTGCTAAGTGTTTTGTACATATTACCTCATTTAATTCTCCCCCCAAAAACATTGAAATGCTTATTACTATCCTTATTTTACAGATGAAGAAACAAAGACTTAAAAAGGTTTATGTCAAACTGATAGTAAATGACAGAGCTGTGATTTAAACCAACATACGTCTGATTCTAATATCCATAACTTAACTATTGTGTCATTTGAAAATATGATGATGTACTTACTCATTTAAATAAGTTGCATATGGATGAGATCTCTATGTAAGTAAATTAGTAGCAGAGGAAGTGCTCTACACTTGATTCACCTTATTAATAAACAGACAAATGAAGCTAAGACACTCTCCTCTTTGTCTTCTCCTATTAAATATAAGGTGTTCCCTAAATGATTGGGTTAATTTCTCCTTTTCTTTGGCTTCCCCATCATTTATTTTGTAAGTTATAAGTAGGATGAGCCCTACTTTAAAGAAAAGTATAGTTCAGTAGTAGACAGCACTTGACCTTTTATCCTGTATACATAACAATAAAATTTAAAAATATATACATCTGTATACCTTGACATGCAACTGACTTTGTAAGTTTATCATCAGAAAGCCCTGTGATATACTATGTTCAAAATTACCCAGCATGGGAAATACCTAGGTCCTGTATTGTAAGTACAGAAAAGAGGAAATTGTCCTAGTGCTGCCAGGGCAGGAATTTGAAGATCAGGGAGCTGGACAGTAAGCCTAAATGACATGGCTTCCTGAGTAACAGAATTATGCTTTCCATAAGCAGTTTCCAAATGCTGATGAGACCAAGAGTATAAAACAGAGCAATCCCATAGTATGTTGGGTAAAATGAACATACTATGTTCTTTTACCCTAAGGAAGACACAGCTTTCTCTCTGTGGGCTACCAGAAAATGAGGACTTGTCTTTATGAAGTACAGGGGAAACAAAAGGGAACCATGTATACATGCTTGCATTTTAATTTTGTTTCTATACTTTGTGGTACTTCTTTGCCATTTGAGTCAAGAAAAGTAAAGGCAAACTTGAATCAAATCCAGATTGTCATCATGCCCATTCAGGAACCCAGATCACACTCTATGATCTGATCTGGTCCAGACCTCCAGTGTTAACACACTGAAAGAAGCTTCTGTGCACTCATTCACTGATTTTAAGCACTGCAAGAGGTCTCCTTGAGAAACTGTTTCACATAAGTAATGTATGTTTAATCCACTCTCCCTCTCAGCATCTCACCTATCATACGCACCTATCATGCATAAGTACTTTCACAAGGTACATGAGTACATTTTGAAAAACCTTACTCAAATGAGCTTAACTAAGAATTAAATTCATTAAGAGATAGGAAGGTGCAAAAGTAATTGAGATTTTTGACATTACTTTCGATGGCAAAACTGCAATTACTTTTGCACCAAACTAATACTTGTTTAAAGGACACATTTATCAATCAGTACCTATGAAGTGTTTTCTTAATTTCTAGGATTTCCATCTATGTTTACTACTGTAGTCTCATATATTTCATAGTTTCATTAACATATCTTATCATTTTTTCTTCTGTTTATACAAGCTGACTTTCTTCCCCTCGAGATGAGTTAATATTTTAAGTTTCCCTAAGGCATCTATACATTATGTTCATTTCACTGGAGGGAAGTACCTGCGTTCACTGTTATTCAGTCCGTTCTAATATCATATTAGCAAATTCTACTAATTTGCTTTTTTTTTGTTTTTTTGAGATGGAGTCTTGATGTGTCACTCAGGCTGGAATGCAGTGGCATGATCTCGGCTCTCTGCAACCTCCACCTCCTAAATTCAAGCAATTCTCCTTCCTCAGACTCCCAAGTAGCTGGGACTATAGGCACATGCCACTATGCACAGCTAATTGTATATTTTTTTAGTAGAAAATTACTAAATTTCATAATTTAGTAATTCGGTTTCACCATGTTGGCCAGGCTGGTCTCAAACTCCTGACCTCAGATGATCCACCTGCCTCAGTCTCCCAAAGTGCTGGGATTATAGGCATAAGCCACCACACCCAGCCTAATTTGCTTATTTTGATAGACATTTCACTTGATCCACTAGCAGAAACATCTGTATCAATAGATCAGTATATTTCCTAATTGAGCTGCTTTCTCACAACTTCATTAGCCATATTCTAGTTAATGAAGTCTCAAGTGCAATCTATACATAGTTTGAGGCTACATGTGAAAAGACATCATTACAAAAGAATTTATCAGATAACTTTTTTGTATTCTGGGTGATGTTCATCCAGAATGTTGCATTTTGTTTGGGGAACCATAAAGACCTAGTTAAATTAGAGTGAGTCCAGGGAGATAAGCAGTAATGGAATTGAGAGAATGAATCAGATTTTGAAGGAAAAATAAAATGACTTAAATATGCATAGCTTAGCATAAGCAAAGTTTATAAGATAGGCTTAGTAATAGGTCATAATTTTGGCATATCTCCCCAAAATAGATCTATTTAACATTTCACTAAAATGCCATGTTGAAAAACAAGAAGATGAAAATTTGTAATAATGAATCAATCAATGAACATTTCAAGCAGAAAACTTTTCAGATACAGGCTGTGCCCACACAATGCCAAAACAGCTGGTAGGAATGTGAAGAAATCAATCAAATAAGTTATTTGGCATCATAAAACACTCTCACCCACGACAGTTGCTATAACTTTTTTATAAAATAAAACTTGATTGAATTCAAACTTTAAAATTTTGGATTCACTCAAATTAATTAAATTTGCAAATAAACAAAATAATAAACTTGTATTGAATAAAATTATGGGTTGTGTGTGGGAGATATAAAGATGATTCAGACTTCGATCCTGATACAAGTATATGCATAACTTGAATGCAAGTGGGGAAATAAAACTTTCTCTCTCCTTCCTACAGAATTGTTACTTGCCTGCTCGTACTTCTTAGGAGGCTCCCTCAGTAGCCCATTGGATGTCAGGCAGAAAGATTGGTGGCAGCCAGTGGTGTTCTACCAGCAATCATTAAGATCATAATTCTGAAACAGAATTTTTGGGGCCCCAATACATTTGAATAACATGTACATGTTACTCGTATGAGAATACCAGGACTTCTTTTTTCAATCCCTTCTATTTCCTTTTCTTGTTGTTGTTGTGGAGGGAAAAGACAAACAAACCTTTGTCCCTCCCATGGTATGAGTAGAATCACTTCCCAAGCATATGAATATGGAAACCACCTATTACAGTTGCTTAGAAAATCAGGGTTGTACCCAGTTCCTGTCACTAGCTGTAACCCTACCCCCTTTCCAGCCCATTCAAGAAAGCACATCTAAATGCAACTCAGTGACAGTGGCACTATTAGAGGCATCACTCTGAATCCACTCATCTATACTTTTTAAAAATAAATCATTTGTGAATTTCAGTCCTCTATTTTAGTAACAGGTGACTGCAAAACATTGGCATGTTTTGATCCTAGAGCTGAGCATTGCTGAACTGGAGCAAGGGGCCAAAACATGGGTAAAATTTGAGAATCCTTTGGGTCTTGTGAATACTGCTCTAATAGCGCCATCTCTCCATTGTCCCAGATGAGGGCTATGTACTTGTTTAGCTCCCAAGTACAGATGCCAGCATTCCTCTCCATTACTCCATTAGGTATCCATGGGTGCCCTTTGTTCTTAAAGCTGTCCTGGTGGAGAGGAACTATGGAGTACAGGGGATCTTTCTCACCAAATAACCAGACAACGGTGGTTACTAGAATGGTTTCTTCAGCCTTTATTTGAAAAATCTGGACAAGGGTGAAACCTTTTCAAGGCTTCCCTAGCCTCTATGCTTTTTTTTTTTTATACTCTAGAATTCTTTGCCTTTTGCTTTTCAATTTCATTTATTCTTAATATAGTTTGCCCTCACTATTTATCATATGGTAGCTTGAAAAATATTTTTCTTAGAACTTTAGACACAGTTGTAGTGTTTTCCTGCTTTGTGCTTCAAACATTGAGTTCCATTTTAATAAATAATCAATTGGAATGGTTTTTACTCATTGCTTTTTGAACAAGACCAGGGTACCATTTGTAATAGTGTAATAAAAATGAAGCCCTGAAAATGAAAACTTCGTAAACATTTAGGATATCTCTTATTAGCTAATTAATTAAATGATGCACTGTCAATCCATAACCCTCCATTACCTACCTGCAAATAAATAATGAACTTGGGGATTGAAAATAATTGAAATACTTACATAAAACTTTAGTTTGAGTATAAACTAAATATGAAACTTTTAAGGATCATTACTTTTTTATATTTTCTTTTTGATATACTTCACTGGCTAATAACAGAAGCCACGGTATCATTGTCGACATAAGATAAAACAGGGCAATTATCTATTTCATGTTTCATGGTACATAATAGACAAAAGTTTCTTTCAAGGCCATAGTGGAAAAGCTTTGGCCAACCACTTATTTTAATTGCTAACTAATACCATATATTAATGTTTAAATATTGACATTCAAAATTCCAAATTGTACCATAAAGTAGAGCTCTTTACCACTTTACTTAGAAAAATGATAATTTTCTTTTTTCCTTTT
The DNA here is from genome assembly GCF_001604975.1 of Cebus imitator. Lineage (NCBI taxonomy): Eukaryota > Metazoa > Chordata > Mammalia > Primates > Cebidae > Cebus > Cebus imitator. The sequence goes on along the minus strand of NW_016107547.1, from coordinate 3,225,336 downwards.
TCTTTTTTTTGGTTTTGATTTTTGAGGTGCAGTCTTGCTCTGTGGCCCAGGCTGGAGTGCAGTGGCACCATCTCGGCTCACTGCAACCTCCACCTCCCAGGTTCAAGCGATTCTCCTGCCTCAGCCTCCTAAGTTCCTGGGATTACAGGTGCATGACACCGTGCTCAGCTAATTTGTGCATTTTTGGTAGAGACAGGGTTTCACCATACTGGTCATTCTGGTCTCGAACTCCTGACCCCGTGATCCGCCCACCTCGGCCTCCCAAACTCCTGGGATTACAGGCGTAAGCCACTGCGCATGGCTGAAAAATGACAATTTTCTAAGATAACAGATATATTGGCTTCATTTTTCTTTTTTTCAACATTGCCAAGCTACTCTGCAAATATTAGCACAGATTTATCCATCTTGTATTTTCACAACCAAGAAAATTAGGTAGTTTGAGCATTTATTACAACAATTTAAACAAAATGGCTTTTACCACAGTTCTCTCTCTTTTTCTTGATTGTAAAGTCCTGGATTGTTTGTCTTAACCTATGTCAGAGAGTGGATTGAGGTAACAAACCAGCCACTTATTGGCAGGAATATTGATTAGTATCCTTGAGATCGGCTGATTGCACTATGTAAAGCCATACAGTGTACAGCACAGTTGGAGTCCCTCTATAACAGAGACAGAAAGAAATGGACTTGGGGAAGGCTGCTTTGTGAATCTTTGATTGATTTTTATGTTGTACGATAAATTAGAGAACAGGAAAAGAAATTAAACTAGAAAGTAGAAAATGTGGACTTTCTGGACATAGACCAGCACTCCCTCTAAAGATGAGCATCAGCTTATAGAAAGACTAAAATATAAATATGAATTTCAGCACAAACATGTCAGGATTGTAGGTGCTTTACTGTTGACCTTTATTTCCAGTGATTGTAACAAAGATCAGCCTAACTGACAGAAATTAACACAGCATAGTATATCTTACCTGCTGGCTTAGTGAGAGAGCCATTCAAAGTCCTAAAAGGAATGTACTTGACAGTCTGAAAAACAGTACATAATATCCAGTGCTGTGGGAGCCATGCAGGATGCAGTAATCCAGAACCAGATTGAGCCCATAGAAACTAGAAAACATTATAATTTATGGTTCACTTTCCGCCAGAGCCTCTGTGACTGTTCTCCTGCAGTCATCTGCTTTAATTGCGAAATCTCCTCTCTGTTTCTCTCTCCTTCTGCCTCTTTCTGTTGTTGTCTTTGCCTCACTCATACACATGCCCATTTATACATGAGTATTTATTAAACACTAGCTATTGAATAGACTTTATTTACATTCTCAATCCAATGATTTATTTAACTGATAAATCTGCTTTTAAAAAGGGATGTTGGTATATTAATATTAAAGCAGTATTATTTGAGCCAGAAAAGTAATAAACTCTATTGTTTATTTTCTTCTGAAACCAGTTTTCTTAACCTTTTTGTTCTTTGAGCCTCTGATAATAATTACAAGATTGAGAACAGAAGTGTCCACAACCAGATACACTTAAGTCTGATTTGATGATCATTGTGTACCATGAAGTTAATGGATATTAGCCGTAACATGCAAATCTTAAAACTACCTGCTCACAAGTTACAAAAGCTCTTTGTGGCAGGTAAAATACCATAAAGTAGTAACATACATTTCAAGTTAGTAGTAATAGTTAATATTAATAGTAAAATATCTTCTCTTTCTTCTGCCTAGAAGAGGAGAATAGCTCAGAAAAGCAACCTCAGGAACCATAGGCTTCTGACTGGTCTTGAGAGATTTGACATAAGTAGTATGGCAATAACCCTTGGTGCTCTGATGTCCTTTGCACATGTAGATTATACGATCTTCAGAAGTATTAATTAATATTGACTCATAAGAGTTCAGGAAGGTGGTTAAATGCTAATACAGGCCCATAATCCCTTATCCAAAACGTTTGGGGTCCGCTTTTTTCAGAATTTAGAATTTTTCAAATTTTTCAAAGGTAATGCTGTGCATACACTGTATATTATGTACACACCTACCCAGAGTGAGGTGTGGGCCAGCACCCCTTAATAAAATCCATTAACACTTTCATAGCTAAATGTATGAAAATTCACAAAATAAGATAAAAAAAGACTATAAATATCCTCGTATCACTTCAGATCAGGCTTTGCCACCAAAATTTATGAAATTTGATAAATAAATAAAGACTATAAATATCCTCAAAGCATTTCAGGTCACGTTTTGCCACCCAATGAATTAGGGGGAAAAAAACTCATTTTTCAGAGATTCTTTTATTGCATAGTTGTAGATAAAGAATTATTGTAGAAGTACCCTTCCCCTTGGCCAATGACATAATGAAACACAGATTAAAAATGAAGTACAAACATGATTTCTGACTCTCTGTTATCTTTTTCTAGAGCTGTAAGAATATATGTGTGCCTTTTGGCAACATACGCTGCATAGTAACCTTGGAAAAAAACATATTTAGGGAAGACATTGTCATAGTGACACTAAAGAAAAGAATGATCAATTTAGTACATGGATTTGAGAAAAACTAGACATGTATCTACTTTGGTCAAATTTTTCAAGAAAAATTATCATTTGGCATTCCTGTGATATTGACAATATTTATTTTTAACACCTACAGAAAATTATTTTGCGTGTACAGCCAGCGCTGTTACAGTGCTTGTTTTATAAAGGTTAATTTGTTCCCTTGCTATTGGTATGTTTGAGAACAGTTTGAACTTAAGACAAATTTTGCGTTTGCATATGTGCGATTCCATCTGTTAAAAGCACTAAATGACTGCAGAAAACTGCATACAGCAGAATGAACTGCATAAGAATGCACAAAATGGGCACATGTATATACCTGAAACATCCATCAGCTATTTCAGCTCACCACATGTGGATAGGAGCCTGTCCCATCCATATCTGGTGTTTAGAATTTTCTGTCCTAGTCGGATAACCTTCCGTTTTACCACTTCACAATAATTCACAATTTGCATCTCTTCTGACACCCACTTTCACAAGATAAAGTGTCATATTTGGGATGGCATTCATGTATTCCTTCACCATTAATATATGGAAAACTATGCTGCCATTCTTTTTTTTGAGACGGAGTTTCACTCTTGTTACCCAGGCTGGAGTGCAATGGCGCGATCTCGGCTCACCGCAACCTCCGCCTCCTGGGTTCAGGCAATTCTCCTGCCTCAGCCTCCTGAGTAGCTGGGATTACAGGCACGCGCCACCATGCCCAGCTAATGTTTTTGTATTTTTAGTAGAGACGGGGTTTCACCGTGTTGACCAGGATGGTCTCGATCTCTTGACCTCGTGATCCACCCGCCTCGGCCTCCCAAAGTGCTGGGATTACAGGCTTGAGCCACCGCGCCCGGCCTCTATGCTGCCATTCTTATTAGATTCCTTTTTGAAATGTGTCATTGATTATGTTTTTGAGTGTTGCATCCCTAACTTCATTTTTTCCATAACCCTTTTGTTATGTGTGTTTTCGCATAGTGCAGTGAATTGTAGAAATGCATGCTTTGTCTTGTAGCAGAACTAACTGTATGTGTTAATGAAATGTAAGGGACAAAACACCCTGAAAGATGCCCTGATAAGTCGCCACAGTGTTTCTGAGCAGAGATACTCTAATTTCTTGTGAAAACTTTCTCTAACACATTATCCAAAATAAGATTTATCAGCAAAAAGAGAAGAAAAGGAAAAAAAAAACAACTATGCATGGCACGTTTCTTCTTCCACTTACTTTTTGGAGACAAAGGCAGTGTTGTTTCTGAAGGCTTATACTTCTATTAGCGGCTCTGCCACAACTAAAATGCCATAGATCTATATTTTGGAGGAATTTTGCTCCTGAGAAATTATCTTACCAAGTTATTTTGGGACCTCAAACCTGAAACTGGCTACTATCCAAGTATATTATGTGAATTAGACCTTTCCATCTGAAAATTTATTTTCAGAAAGCTTTGTAAGTATGTCTGGATATCTACATTTGCATAATCATCACTCCCCCCTTCTCCCTTCCTCTCTCTCTTGGGCACAGAGGTATATGGTTGCCAGACACATTTGGAAGTGAGTGTATGTGACTCTCAAACCCCTGGAATTGGTGTTCTAGAGCTCCTGACACTGAACACTAATGTATTTTTCATTAGTGTTTAATGTTGGGAAATCCCATTTCATGGAGCCCAAGGATTAAATTACTTCATTTGGGAGAGAACAAGTGCATTCTCCATCTTTTTCCTGAGGTGAAAAAAAGAATGAATCTGAGATCATTTGCATTTCATAAAGGCTTAAGGTCTGGATGTGTTCCACTCAGTACAACAATCCAATATAGTGAAAGCATTTAAAGACAATATTAACTAGAGGGAAAATTCCACATATTTGAAATGTGGAAATAAAAATGCACAGTAAAATAGATGAAGATCAAAATATCCAGATATATGTATATGGGATATGCATTACACATATACACACATCAATTTACACATATATACACATCGATAATCTAATTGACTAAACAAAGCCGTCCTACCTGCAGCAGAAATAATAATCCTATGATTGTACTTTTCAATGAAGTACAATTTTTATCATTTTTCATAATAGAGTTGGAAAGATTTTGAGGAAATCTAGCAAGCAATAAATCTAGATGTTAATGGGATATTCTCTTTCTTTTGAACAACTCTACTGAAGAGAAACCCTTTCTCTTGCACAACTGTGCTGACAGAAACCCCTTCTGATTAAGCTAGTAGATGTCACGCATGTTGTTTTGAGGCATTCTGAACACGAGGCCTCAAAGTGACTCCTCTTCTTCTTCTAACCTTGGACTCCCACCTTTTGCCTCCCTTCCCTCGGGTCATTAAATGCTCTGCTACACATAGCATTAGATGGTAGATCTGTAGTGTGTCACTGGTGCTTGTTTCACATCATGAAGGGATATTATTTTAAGCACCTACTTCAGAGTATCGTTGTCCTTTGTCATATCTCCGGGAGGCATTCCACTGAGACCTTCAAGGGGAAAACCTACTTCTCTGTCAATTAAATAGATAGCCAGTGGCTACATCAGAATGAGAGCCAAAGGGAACACAGGCGGGGTTATCTGGGTGCCATGGTCCAGTCAAACCCTCTTCTATCAGCAAAGGATTTTAGAGATCTCGCTCTGTACCCAGCACTTTGCTCAATGTCATACAGCATACAGAACTTAGAAGGTAACCTTATCCTAAGAAACATGCAGTCTGTTGGGAGAAAAGACAAAATGCATAGAATATGATGGGGATGCTATAATATTGCCAACTTGGGGGCCAAATTTATGGCACAAACAGTAAATGTTAAAGTCATAGAAGAGAGTCATGTTTATGTTCTGAAATAGCATAATGGAAAGAGTGCTGGGCAGGATACCAGGATTTCAGATAACATAACCCATGGGGGTGGGGGAGAGTTTTAAGTTCAGTCTGTCTGTTAAAATGTCACTTAATTTACAAAAGCCCATGCAGAAAAAGAGTAAGGGAATTATCTGACATGGGCAGGAAAAAGTATACAAGTCGAATGACCTTGAGCAAGTCACTTCACCCCTTTGGGTATTGGATTTTTCATGTGGAAAATGGCAAGTGGAGAGGAGCAACCTTGACTAGATGATCACTATGAATTTTTCCAGTCTTACAGTTTTACATTTTCATACATTTACTGTATTCAATTAAAAAATAGCCAATAAAATGCATGTTCAAGCACGATTTTACATGAATTAAATTTAATTGTTAGGAAAAGGGATTATTATTATCCTTATTTGACAAATGAGGGGTTAAAGATTCTAAAAGGTAGAGGCAGAACTTAAACCCAGATTTGCCATACATACAAGTCTTCTCTTCTTTCCACTGTGCTGTGCTGCGTACCATGACACCACACTGCCTTCTTTTCTACATTTAAAGAGTCATGGTCTAAGAGAGAAGCAGACATAATAAATCGAAGTGAAAACTCCAGAAAATGTGGACGATTCTTTGTCTCTAAATCTTATGAAGGAAAAGAGAATTCATATTACAGAGATCTGCAATACATGGAAGGGAGCATTAGCCAGAGAGTCAGGAGATGTGAGTTCTAGTCCTGTCCATGCCACGAACTTGCCAAGTATCCCTAGACGTGTTTCCTCATCTGCAAAATGAGAGCATCTCCAAAGTCCGTTGGGTTTCAACATTCTGTGCTTCTCTGAGTCCCCAAAATGGAAAGCACACTTCTAGTTATGGTTATGAGTGTGAGCCCAGAGGTTTAAAATAAGTTAATGAGATGTTAAGCATTTGTGATGATTTTTTTGGTGGATATGGGATTTGCGCTGGGCCTGGAATAATGGGGGTGATTTAGGAAATCCATGAAGCATTTTAGTTCTTTTTAAATATACAAGGTTAGCTGACCATCTAAAGGAATCCATTGTATAAAATGAATGATCACCACTCCCTTCTCTATCTAAGTTTTGTACAATTCAGGTTTTCATACAGTGAGTTTATTTATAAAGTGAGAGCCACCTGTGCTAGAAAATACAGCCAAGTATTTGTCATGCTTTTGGGAGAGTAATATCATTTTTAAAAGTGAAAACCATGCCAATGTCTTTAAAATTCAAGTTTGAAGTAAAAGGATTGAAAGAAGGGATTTTTTTTCCCTGTGATGAGCCACTGTAAAGTGGGCCTCAGCACAAACCAGCTGAGCCCTTAGCTAGGCATTGAAAGCCTCTGGCGTTTTTCTGCTTTTCAACTCTTAGTCATTTGGGAGGTGGGACAAAGCCATGCTGTCTACAAAGTTTATCCAGAACGTGCTGGTGTTACAAGAAATCACTTGACGTCTATTATGTTTCTCTCGTGGAAGAGAGGTGGCTATCAGCTACGATGGTGATTTCTTTTTAAAGGGGTTTAATTGGGGTATTTCCATTGAGCCAAATTCGAACTCACTCTCTTTATTTGTGTCTGCCAGGAAAACAGTGGAAAAATACCAAACAATAACAACAACAGAAGTCTGAGGACCGCTGTCCCAGGCTGCTCCTCTGCAAACAAGCAGAAAAAAATCTGTTTCCCTGCTGCCTAAGCTGCTGCTAACATGGCAGAGCTCCTAGAAAGGTGTGGCAAAGGGAAAAACGTGCAGGCTATGCTTTGCATGGCCACAGAAATATGTATAACAAATTGAGCAAACTCCTTTTAGCCTACCTTTACAAGTAGCACTCTAAGTTGGGGGGCTGGCAGAGAGATTAGTTTCACACAGCCAAGTGACACACCCTTGAGCTGTTTTTCTAAAATATGGATTTCCTCCTATATAGGCAAGCTCGCATCCCTTCCTGAGGTAAGCCAGAAGGTGGACTTACATTTTTATCCGAAGTGCCAAATGATTTTCCGTGCAACAAATTTGTGCCTTTTACTGGTATTTTGTGTAGTGAGAATTTTGCAACTGATGGAAATCAGCTCACTTCTGTTCTGTAACTTAGTGTCTTGTTGATGATTTATTTGTTCAGTAGCAGAAACTATGACAAATTGTGTGAGGCGGCCTCATTTACTTTTTAGCTGCTATAGCCCTAAAGAATTTACATGTAAATGCGACTGTGAATGTTTTACATTTCATAAGCATGCTGCACGTGCTTTTGTAAGTTAAGTGGCATTTTTACAGATAGATTGAACTTAAAACAACCTCTCACCCTACAGGTTTTATTATCTGAAATCCTGGTAAGTCTGTCATGCTGGTTTCCCTGACTGCCAAGCAGGAGAGTTAAGCCTCTATTTTCTGTTTTTCTTCTCCCCTCTTCAGATGTGCAGAGCAGCCCACACAACCAGTTCACCTTCAGACCCCTCCCGCCGCCACCTCCGCCTCCTCATGCCTGTACCTGTGCCAGGAAGCCACCCCCTGCAGCAGACTCTCTTCAGAGGAGATCAATGACTACCCGCAGCCAGCCCAGCCCAGCTGCTCCAGCTCCCCCAACCAGCACACAGGATTCAGTTCATCTGCATAACAGCTGGGTCTTAAATAGCAACATACCATTGGAGACCAGGTACTTGAACTATTATTGATCCCACTAAACTTAAGTATTGGCAGAGGATGGCTCCACTGATTGCAGAAACTCATTTCATCATATACATCTGCAGAGACATACAGACACACAAACGGATACATGCCCAGATGCATGGGCAAAAAGGAAGACTCCTTCACAGGCACAGATATGCAAACACACACACATCTAGATCTAGACACAGACACAGACACAGACCCAAACCAAAGCAGGTATGTGTGAGAAGATGAAGCCACAGATGCGTAAACACCCCACTGTCACATACCCACAAAAACATAAAACAAAGCAATTATCGAAGCTGTCACTGCAGCCTCAAAGTGAAAGGCAATTGTCCCTTGTTTTAAGAAACTGCAGTATTACAGGAAAACCTAAACACAACTGGAGGAGCGGTGATTGTTTCTATTTTATTTATTGTAAGATTCTTTGAAAAAATAAGTTGCCTTCAAACATTTAAAAAATAAAAGGATCAGCTTCATGTAATGGAAGTATATGTGTACGTTTCAAAACTAAATTCTGCTTTTAGGGTGAAGGTCTTGGTCTTTTGAGCAAAAAAGTTTGCCTCTGTTTTTCTTCACACGTTTAGGTTTCTAGATTCATTCCTCAGAGCTTGGTCGTGATAAAATTTCTACTCTTTGCAGTTTTAGGTCCCTTGACCATGATAGATTTTGGCACTAGATACAATTAATAAAGAAATTATTCATCATTTCTTGTCACTTTATTAAATCAAAAATTACAACTTTATATTGACATAGAAAAATGTGAACTAATAAAACAAAGCATTCTATGTTCTTTGAAATTCAAAGACTTCCCCTTGTTTTTCGTGTGCCTTATTCAGTTCTACAATGGAATCTTTTAATTTTTGTTTTATTTTTATAGATTTGGGGGGTACACATGCAGGTTTGTTACATGGATATATTGCGCAGTGGTTAAGTTTGGGCTTCTAGTGTACCCATCACCTAAAGGGTGAACGTTGGTAATTTTTTAACTCTCACTCCCCGCCCATCCTCCCTTTTGTTGGAGTCCCAAGGGTCTATCATTTCCATTTTTATGCCCTTGAATAGCCATTGTTTAACTCACATCTATAAGTGAGAACATGTGGTATTTGATTTTCTGTTACTGAGTTAGCTTGCTAAGGATAATGGCCTCTAGCTCCATCCATGTTGCAAAAGAAACATGATTTTATTTTTTTATGGCTGTGTGGTACTCTATGGTGTATATATACCACATTTTCTTTACCCAGTTATTTACTGATGGACACTTAGGTTGATTCCATGACTTTACTCTTGTGATTTGTGCTGCAATAAACACACGTATACAGGTGTCTTTTTGATATAACGATTTCTTTTTCTTTGGGTAGATGCCCAGTAGTACATTGCTGAATCAAATGACAGCTCTATTAAAAATCGCCATACTGTTTTCCATAGAGGTTGTGCTAATTTATATTCACACCAACAGTGTATAAGCATTGCCTTTTCACCACATTTTTGGCAACATCTGTTGTTTTTTGACGTTTTAATAATAGCAATTCTGACTGGTATGAGAGGGTATTTCATTGTGGTCTTAATTTGCATTTCTCTGATAATTAGTGATGTTGAGCATTTTTTTTAATCTGTTTGTTGACCACTTATATATCTTCTTTTCAGAAATGTCTGTTCATGTCCTTTGCCCACTTTTTAATAGGAATTTTGGGTTGTTTTTTGTTTGTTTGTTTGTTTGTTTTTCTTGTTGATTTAAGTTCTTTATAGATTCTGGATATTAGTCCTTTATTTGATGCATTGTTTGCAATATTTTCTCCCATTCTGTGGGTTGTCTGTTTACTCTGTTGATTATTTATTTTGCTATGTAGAAGCTTTTTGGCTTAATTAAGTCAAATTTGTCTATTTTTGTTTTTGTTGCATTTGCTTTTGAGGTCATATAATTCTTTGTCTAGGCCAATGTCCTGAAGAATTTTTCCTAAGTTTTCTTCTAGTATTTTTATAGTTTCTGTTCTTATATTTAAGTCATTAATCCATCTTGAGTTAATTCTTATATAAGGTGAGAGATAGAAGTCCAGTTTTCTTCTGCTATAGCTATGCAATTTACAGAAACTTTCTAAAGACAATTGTATTTTCAAATGGGTATAATATACCATTTGATAAACAGTGTGTGGTGTCATCTTCTAACCTGATATCTGGGAATTGGAATGGAAGGGGAAGGACTAGTCAACTCTCATAAGACTGCCTGTTGTTGTTGTTGTTGTTGTTGTTGTTGTTTAGCAGCATATTAAATTAAATACCAACCGTGGCATCAGAGAATATGTTACCGTCAATGAACTGGAAGACTATGGCTCATGTCCAGGAAGCTGTATCATCCATCAGATTAGCAGATTAAATGGTTTCATAAAGGGTGATTTCTGCTATATTCCAAGAAAAAAATATAGCAGTCAGAACCTATGGGGATGATAACCCAAATAGAACTATACTAGTGATAGAGTTTCTGTATCTTTTTTTTATTAGTATTGAAAGGGGAAGGTGAGTAAAGGGTAAAATGCAAAAAACAATGGATATCTCTTCAAGGAGTTTTCAAACAGTGTTTATTTCTTCATTTTTCTTTTAATTCATTTGCAGAGCTTAGTGATAGAGAGTTGAGGAAACAGCAGGGCAATATGGTTAAGTAGCAGTTCTGACAAGCAAACACACTCCTTTCCTCTATGAAGCCAAATAACAGGAAATCTGGGAGAGAGTGGGGAACTGGGTTCAGGCAAATGGAGAGAGAAATTATTCTTATTTGAAATGTACATCTAGGCATGTTTGTACAAACTGCACCCACGGACCTTCTGTATCTGTGCAAGGAATGTATTAATTGGTCTCAGTTTCATGAGACGCAGAGAAGAACATAAGTTTTCATGTGAGAGTGAACAGAGTACCTTTTTAGTACATTTGAATATATATTTAGCATCACAATGATGATTTTTTAGAAGCCAGAAACCTTATTAGCTTGATCAACTAGAATTGTTCAAATACATCCTTTAAAATGCTCATTTCTCATGTAGTCAATAAAGGCAACTGTGGGTGCCCAGGAACTTATGCATGAGCTGTGTAACAGAACCTGTCTGAGCCTCAGCCTCCTCATGTGTAAAAATGAATATACAAATGCCTTCCTTCCTGATAAGGAAAATCGAGCTAATGTAATAGAAAGTGCCTCATATACTGTAAAGCACTGTACAATTGAAAGGTAATATTACCATCCATATTAAGTGGACACTTGCCTTTGCATAAATATCTCCAAATTAAGTAACTGACTTATTCCCAAATCATTCCACTCTACCTCAAACAACTATTAGTACGTTCTTTTTGAACCAAAATCTACCCCTTCTTAACTCTGCCTATTTTCCCCAAATCTAACTTTAGGGTCCCACACAATAAGTAAAATTCCCCTTACAATTGACAGCCCTTCACTGTTCCTGAGTCTTCTCTTCTTTGTGCTAAATGTTTCCCCAGTTCCTTCACTGGTTCCATAACACTGGTTTCAAATCTCCCTTCCTGGTCTCTTTCTTTAGAACACACTCCGGTTTGTCCAAACTGCTCGTGAAATGTAATGATCAAGGCTGAATACAGGTGTGGATTCTTATTAGGCTCTCTTGTTACAAGAAGTCAAAGTCATTCAGGTTGCCTTGAGTAATTGAGAACATCTTTTCAGTGCATGTGTTGTCAGTCCTTGAGAACACAGGAAACTCTGGTCAATCCCCAAAGGAAAGGCAAAGCCTGCAGATCTCTACCATTAATAAGACTCAGCAATTCCCTGCATTTTTGCTCTTCTCTATCTCTTTGTCCAATAGCTTATTCTTTCCATCAGCTCAATAATTTCTTTTGTCTACCACATAGTTTCTACTATCTCATAACATTGTCAGGTTTCCAGTGAACCACATGACTCCAAGTGTACGTCCTCATAGACTCTCACCTCATCCCTTCAGCTGCATGTCCCATTGTAACTGCCTATCTTGGTCACTGTAGGCTCAAAACCCTAAGAGGGAATTTGATTAGCCCAGTTCATCCCTTTTATAGCAGGCTGTGTTTCAGTTTTTTGGCAAGCCCTGCCAATTATTCTCACAGTCAACTGAGGCTAGGGGTAGAGAAAAGTCATGTGATTAAAATAAGCAGTAATATGGCCATCTATGGCTGTCCCTTGAGCGAGGGTTGGGAGCAGATTTGGTGTTCCTTCTATGGGACTCTCAGCAGGGAGTCACTTTGACTGATTCACTGAGGATTTTTTTTTTTTTTTTTTTTTTTTTTT
>NW_016107547.1:3202554-3213001 GCF_001604975.1 Cebus imitator | reverse complement strand
CAACATCTAACTACCAGGTTCAAGCGATTCTCCTGCCTCAGCCTTCCCCGTAGCTGGGATTACAGGCATGTGCCACCACGCCTAGCTAATTTTTTGTATTTTTAGCAGGGAAGGGGTTTCTCCAGGCTGGTCTCAAACTCCTGACCTCAGGTGATCCACCCACCGCGGCCTCCCAAAATGTTGAGATTACAGATGTGTGCTGCCGCGCCTGGCTTCACTGAGGATTTTATGCTATGACCACCAATTAGCCACCTCTCTTGCTGTAATTATGTAGTTTGGTTAATGCTGTCTACTCCAGTGTCAGCTTTTTCCTGGCCACATGACGCTATCCATACACATTGAGAACACCGGAAACTAAACCCCCAAGCCTTTTTAACATGTTCTGAAGCTAAGCCATGTTTTACTTATTCTAAAATTGCATAGTTGATTATTTTTAAATTGTGTGTTTGATATGGAAGTTACCAGTGGAAATATATTTGGAGCCTTGGTTTGGCCTAATTTGATTTCATCTCATTAGTACGTGGAGACGTTGCTGAGTTCTGATTCTACCATACAAACTATTTGTTTTTGCTTTCATAATTGTGTCATCCGTAGGCTTGTTAGGCATGCTTTCCTCATTTTCATGTAAGTTATCAATAAAAATGTTACATGGGATCAGATTAGGGTCAGATCTCTGTGCATACCACTGGTGATGTTTGTCCATCAGGCAGCATTCTTTTCCTAACAGCCCACATTTCTCTATCTTGCTTGTAGCCATATTATGGGATACTTTGTAAAATGCCTTGCTGATATTCAGATATAGTATGTTTACATTCTTACTGATCTGCCAATCTAATAACCATGTCAGGAATAGAAATGAAATGAGATTTGTCTAACATGACTTGTTCTTAGAGAATTTCTACTGTCTTCTCATGGTTACTACTTTTTTCCTAAGTGCTCCCAAACTGTTCTTTTATTAACCTGTTCTGGAATTTTGTATTTAATCAATCTGTTTCTTGGTCTAGTCTAAGGAGTCCATATGCTTCCTGTTTATTTTGAAAACTAAAGCCAATGTTTGCTGTCTCCAGTCTCCTGTCACACTTCACCCACTCTACAGTTGCTTTTAGCAACTGTAACAAGGTAATCCAATTTCCAAGACCTCTTACCACTCTGGGATACAATTTTCATTCATTTTTTATAGAACAGGCAAATACCTTTTAATGAGTGCTTTGCCTATTTTAGCTTCAATTTACAGTTACTGATATTGATTTTACCATTTCAAGTCTATCATCATTCTTTTTCACAAAGAAAACTAGTACAGTAGTTGAGAAGGCCTCCCAGATATTGGTCATCCAATAACAATTTCATGGGTTGCATGTCTCCCCTACCCTTGTTCTTCTTGGTTTAACTATATTTTTTAAAACGCAATTTTCTGTCATCTTTAGCAGTTTTTTCTCAAGCCTCAGGCTCATTTAGGGTATAATTCTTCTTAGCATTATTTTCATCGTGCCCTATTAAACTTATTTATTTTTGGTTTTCATCCCTTTATTTTGGTACATGTTCTTTAGAAATTCAAGCTGAATGCGAGTGGAGAACACCCAATGTAGACACACTGGTTTCAACAAGAAAAAAAAAAAAAAAAACCTTCCTAACTCTCTTAATTCATCTCCATATTAGAATATCTCAGGGCATGAAGTTGTACCTACTTTACTTCAGAGAGCTCTTTTCCTAAAGTCTGGGATTTTGGCCTTGTAATGTACTTACGGACTTTAAGATAAAGTAGTTAACTTCCTCTAAAGGTTCCTATCACCTTCAATTCACCAGTTTCTCTTTTACTAAGTCAGTCAGAGAGGCAAGTTTCCTTAACATTTTCGCTACCTTTTGTGAGGTGTAGTCATTAACACAAGAATTTGAGAACTTGCCATGTATTTGCTTTTTGCAAATCGATACAACTAGCAGATGTTTATGAAGTTGAAATCACTCATGTTTAGTACCCTTTCCTCTTATGACACTTTTGTGATCTGTGTTGAAAATGAGCATCCATTGCCTCCACCTGGCCAAGTGGCTTATTATAGACTCTCTGACCTGCTACCTATTAGTCATGTGACATTGGGCACATTGCCTGTCATCACCATGCCTCAGTTTTCTCATCTGTAAAGTAAGAACAATAGTAAAACCTATCTCATAAGGCCATTGTGAGCATTAAATGAGATCATAATTGCAGTGTGCTTAGAGCAGCCATAAACATAGTGAGCACTCCATAAATATTAGTCATAATAATGGCAATAATAATAACATAAGAGGTTATTTTACTTTTTGTCCCTATTTCTATCTTTACCAAATTAAAGGTATTTCTACCCTTCTATTCATGATTTCCTCAAAGGAAACACATATATCATTCCATCTCTTCTCTTAGCATGCTTTTAAATAGAATATACTCTTTCACCACCATATTCCAAATCATCAGAACCATCCCCCTTCTCCCACATTTTGATGATACATACCTGTGAGGCTTTTTAAGACTGCCCTGTGATCAGTCTTCAGAACAGCTTGTGGATTGCTGCCTGCCTTCCGTCATTCAGAAAAACAATATCCTGTCTACCCAGTACGTTGAGGATTGGGCCCTGCCCTGAGCCCTCCCTTACTCAGACATCAGCCTTGCTATCTCCCTCTCCAAGTCTTCTTCTTAGAATTCACAACTTCTTCATTATATTTTGGCGGCAAGATGTTTTTGCAACCTGGAAAGATGGGCACATTGCCAAAGATGGCGAGGCTGGGTCATGTGTGCAAGTATATGTGCTCCAACATCCCTGGACTAAATTACTTATGTCATTGGGAACTTAGACCTCAATTCATGGACCTGAATTTCCCCGTTTGCTATGTGGAGAAAATAACAGATCCTACCTTGTGGGGTTGTTTTCAGAACTGAATGGCATAATATATAAAAATGTCTACTCAGAGCCAGGCACATGGAAAGTGTACAATAAATAATAATATTATTTTCAGTTCGGTATAATAGCCTGGCACAGACCTGCTGGCAAGTAGACAAATTCAGAGTTACTACAATTCAAAGAGATACATTAGCTTTAATCTGTTCTCAAAACATCCAGTATTCACATATACTTCCTGGTCTATGGATTATTGAGTATGTCCTGCACAGACAGACAGTCAGCAAACATTTACTAATTATTCCTGGTGCACTGCAGCTTCTATGGGGAATGGGAATCCCTGTATTCCAGAAATGTATGGTTTAGTACTAGTAGCAATAATGATAGCTAAATATACAGCATTACTATATGCCAAGCATTACTCTAAGCCCTCATGAATCAACTTCTTTAACCCCTATGCTAGTATTCATGTGGTATGTACTGTTTAGTGTTGTCATCCTCAATTGAGAGATGAGGCAGCTGAGGTACAGAGAGGTTAAGGAACTTTGTAAAATCCCACAGGTAGGACATGGCAGATCCAGGTCAGATTTTGAATCCAGGCTGTAGGTCTAGCATCTTCATATTCAACCACTAAGCATTACTGTCTTTCTATAGCAGGGAAAGCAAAGATAAATAAATAACAGTACCATCACAAGTGTTTTGTTATATTTAAGTAATCCCAAGGTAGGAACACTTGGAAGTGGGTAGATCTAACCAAGATGGGAATAGTAGAGACTAAGGAAGTATTGAGGTAGGTAGAAGGGGGGAAAGTAGAAATTTCTCTGAGAAAATGGCCTAAAAATCATTTTGTTCTAAAATCATGAGATGATATTAAGTGAAAAATGGAGGAACGGGCATTCTGGGAAGAACATGTCATAATCAAAGTTGTGCATAGTCACCAGTTATCTAGGTGATGTGAGGCATTATTCTTTTTATTATTTCTCTCCCTTCTCCTTCATATGCCATTTAAATACTCTTGACCAGGTTGGATACTCTGTGAGGAAGCGTGTTCTTTCTAGTACTAGTGAGAGCTAACCATTCTGGAATTGAAAACCTATCATTCTCAATCTATGAGCCAGAAATCTAAATTTCATGCTAAAAGTCCTGCTGTTATACTTCCATATTATCCTTCCTTTTCCAGAGGCCCATCCTTAGCTATACTAGACTTTGCAGATCCTTTTGGTCTTTTATTCTTTGATTTTTTTGTAGGGATTCTCTTTTTTCTTCCTTGTGGCATGAGCCTCAATCCCAAAGTTATATGGCTTTGGTGGCACAGTCCTGTGCCTATAAAATGCTGCAAGAGTGGTTAAGAGTTTGAATTGTAGAAAACAATGGAACTGGATTCAAAGTCCCATTCTGCTCCTTATTAGCGATAGAGCTTAGGCAATTTACTGAACCTTTCTGAATTTCAGTTTTTTTGAACTTAAAAATGGGTTAATAGCACTCACTTTATAAGGTTGTTACAAGCAATATTTCATATCGCACATGAAATTTGCACTCTCATTTTAGTTTCCTTTCCTCTTTCTCTTCTTCTTATGTCCATCCCCTGGCACTGGTTTTATTCCTTTCTAGATTCTCACAATCATGATTTACTGCTTTCCTTCTTTTCTATAGAATGGTTTTTCCATTCTATCCATGAAATTTTGTGCAAGTAGATTGACCTGCCTTTAATACCCAATTAATTGAAGAGGTGCTTATTTCTGTCAGGAGGTCAAACACAGCCCACTTGCTGCAGAGCACTGGAATAGCTTCCTCTGCTTCCCAGCCTCTTTATCCAGGTTCACTTTTAAGTGGAATTGCAGCCATTTTTTCACTCTTAATTACTCTCTTTGCTGTCCCCCAATTCAAATTCCTAACTCAGAGTCTACTTGATACTCCATTATTCATGATAATTTTTGGCCAAGTGTTGGTTCAAGACAACTAATTTTGCTTGGCCTGCTCTTAGATGGTAATTATTTTTCAGAATGATGATAATGGACAGTAATCATGATCTATTTACCAAAATGAATCTTACTCAAAGATTTTGCTGTGATTATCAACATTAGAGAAAACTTGGGATTGGGGTTAACATGACCACTTCAGTTCACAAAGAAAAATCAGAATTGTGTGGAGGAATTATGCCTGGTCAGGAGAGTGCAAGTAACCATCTTCATTGATTTTTAGCATATTCTGACAGATGGCTGCAGCTTGGTTGAGGCTAACTGCCCTTCCTGGCTTTAGGCCAATGTGACAGTTAAATGGAGTCTACGGGGTTATTTTTACAAAAGAAGAGCCAGGGCCATTGGCGGAGGAGATTTTGACAAGGAATAGAAAAAGAAATGAAATTTATATGACCAATATGTGTTACTGTACTTCCAGAGCTAGTGTCTCTCTTGGGGAAAAAAGAATCATTTGGAGGAAATATTCATTAATAGTGATTGCAGTAATTTATTTATGGAATGATACCCTTTAAATATTAACCCATAAATGTAAGCTCTCCAGTAGCAGTGATATGTCTTTATTGTACAGTACTGCTAAAATCTACCTAACATTTAAAAGTAGTTTTTTTCGAGGACATGCAATGGAAAAATAGAGACATATTTTTTTCCTTCAATAATGAGTGGAGAAAATAAAATCTCAGAATGTACATATGCAGTGCTTAGATCCAACAGTATCTCATGCTTTAATCCTTTAACAGCACGGAGGTTAGCAAAAATCTATCTTCAGCCACAGATTTAAAGATTCTTTTTAAGACAGGAAAAGACACTGTCGAACTAATCTATGACCTATAAATCCTGTTTAACCAAGCTCAACCAAGCTTTTCAGCCTACGCCACATCATGGATATGGAATATGTTAAATTTACATGAAAGAGAATGCTGTAGTCTTAAAATATGTTTTACATGTTGAGAGTAAAAATATAAGTCTATTGTGCTTAGGCAGTGAAGAATAATACTTTGGAGATCATTGTGACACAGTCTCTAGTTATTTTGGCGGCAGTATTATTTTTAAGCATGCTTTTCGACCGACTATTCTCAGTTTCATTTCAAAATAAAACCATAGGCAAACATAATTTCTTTCATTTTGTAAGGAAAGAAAGTTTCACCATAGGTAAAAGGAAATCTAATTTTAATATGGAGAAGATTTACTTAGCGATGCAAATGTGAATGTAAATATGTTTTAGGGAATTTTTTTAAATGAGTTGATTGATGTAATATATGAGTATAGCAAACAAAAATTAAATTTCAGTGAAATCTCTGTACCCATCATTTTGCCCTCCCTCACCATATACTTATACACTTCACTAGACCAGACTGTATATTTAAAACAGAGATGTATGGTTTTGAACAAGAGAGAACACAAGTTTTTAACAACTTCATTGACTGCAAAGTTACTTATCCAGGGAATCATAACAAATATTTCCATTATCATGAAGTATATTTAAAGCAGCAGAAAATAAACTTTCTGTCAGTTATTCTTATTTCTTATAGGGGTGTGTGTGTGTGTGTGTGTGTGTGTGTGTGTGTGTGTGTGTGTGTGTATCAAAAAGATGCTCTACTAAACATCTTCCTTTGTAAGAATCCAGCAGGTTCTGTATTAATTCCACAACATAAAAATGTTTATAGCTTTAAAAGCAAGATGAGATCAGGTTAAATCTTGAGGTCTTTGAAATGTCTCTCCAAGAATTGTGAAAGTATGGTACTGAGTATTTCATTTAAAAAACAAAAAATCTCAAAAAGAATTGTTCCCTTTGGTGAAGAGATAAGCAAATAAACAATAGCACCTGCTTCTCCATTTTGTTAAAAAAAAAAATTGGTGTGATGTCTGAGGGTATAAGAGAGTATATAATGCAAATACTTTAAATGAAAAACAGTTCATTATAAATAATATGGTGAATTTATTTAGCTAGATAAGTTTCAACAAATTTCAACAAATACTTATTAAGTGCCTACCAAGCACTCTTCTAGTTGCTGGGGCTACAACAGAAAACAAAACAAATAAAAACCTTGCCTTTAATGAGCTTACAGTCTAGTGGGGGAGAGAGCCTTTCCCCTAAAACATTGATCTTTTTTGAGGTTAATAATATTGCAAGACTTGTGGTCTGGCTAGATGGGGTATGGAAGAAAGAACAGAGGAGCCAAAGATACCTCTTAGAAGTCTTCCTAGTCTGCCATCACATTTGTTTTAGACTGGGTAATTTATAAACAACAGAAATTGATTGCTGTCAGTTCTAGAGGCTGGGAAGTCCAAGATCAAGGTGTCAGCAGATTTTGGTGTCTGGTAAGCACCTGTTCTTCATATTCAGCACCTTGTTGATTTGTCCTCATATGTCAGAAGGAGCCAGCAGGTTCCCTGAAGCCTCTTTTTAAGGACACTAATCCCATTCATGAAGACACAACCCTCATGGCCTAATCACCCCCCAAAAGCCCTACTTTTTAACATCAATGTATTGAGGATTAGATTTCAACCTGTGATTTCTTTTTTGAGATAGGATCTTGCTCTGCCACCCAGGCTGGAGTGCAGTGGCACAATCATGGCCCACTGCAGCCTCAACCTCCCTGGCTCAAGGGATCCTCCCACCTCAGTCTCCAGAGTAGCTGGGACCACAGGTACATGTCATCATGCTCAGCTAATTTTTTTATTTTCTGTAGATATGGGGCTTTGCCATCTTGCTCAGGCTCATCTGGAACTCCTGAACTCGAGCAGTCTGCTTGAGTGCTGGATTTACAGGTGTGAGCCACTGCTCATGGCCAACATATGAATTTTGGAGGGACACAAACATTCAGACTATAGCAACCTCCCCACTTCAAATTTCATATAGAAACTCCTTATTTATGGGCTCATAACATTCTGTGCATATGTTTATCACAATACCTTATTTCATTGTATATTTGCCTTCAAAAACTTGTATTTACTTGTCTTTGTTCCTCGTTGAAACTTAAGTAAAGGACTATGTCTTTTCTTATGTTGATCCCTCAGTGCTTGGCTCATATCATTCAACAAAATGCATGGACAGAGGAAGTGAGCAGAGAACTATAGATGGAGTAGATTTCTGAAATCAGGAACAGAAGTTAGTGGAAGCAGACAGTGCATTTTATTTTGAAAATATTGAAACACCTACGTGAGACATCTAGTTTGAAATGTTCAATATCCCCAAAGCAGTTGAAAATATGGATCTGAGTGCAAGGAAAGGAATAGAGAAAAATTATTCTCCTACCACTTGCTGAGTGCTTACTATGTGCCAAACATTTTGCCAACTAACGATCGCATTTATTTTAATTTAGGGTTCTTAAAACTAAGGCTTAGAAAAGTTGAACAACATGCCACAAGGTCATCAGTTAGCATGCAGGGAAGTCAGTCAAAACCCAGATATGTCTGATTCCAGAGTTCATGGTGTACATGGATAATTAAGAGTTTCATAAGTAAATATAATAATAGTAAATATTTAAAAACCTTGATATTATGCAAGAATAAAAGAACACCATAAACCAAACCATAGAAACGCTTACATATTAGGAGTTCATTGAGGAGTAATCGTGGAAGAGCACAAACAAGAGGAAGTTTCCAGGAGGTGGCGATCATGATTTTCAAATGTCACAGAGGAATCAAACTGTGGATGAGAAGAGATCATTGACCCTATCAATTATAAACTTTTAAGCAGCCAATTTCAGTATAGTAGTGAGATTGAAGCCACGTACTGCATTGGATTTGAAGAATTAGTAAGAACTAAGAAAATGAAAACAGAAGGTAAAGTAGGCTTTTGAAATGGGACAGTAGGTTGAGAAGAGACTGAATCAGGGCAAAACTTTCATATAAATTGGAAGGCAAAATACAAGGGAAACTACATTAGTGAGGAGATATACACTAGACATCAAGTCAGTGATGTGATTGACAAGAAGAAACTGACAGACCAAGTTAGAGATCAAGTTGCCTTAATGATAAAGAATATAGAAATATGCAGGGATGATCACATCATTCAGAAGAAAACAACATGATCCTATACAACAGTACAGGCTTCCCAGGTTGCCAAGCCCCAACAAGGACATAGAGCTGGGGATTTATTAATACTTACCTTTGGGATGAGGATTAAAATAAAAGTTTGCCTTTGGTATTCTCACAGTAGAGGTGATATTATATCCTCCCACTCTTGTCTAAAGTTGGTTCTGAAATATAGTTCATATTTCCAAGGGCAAGCACCTATCACTGGCCAGGACATAATTATCACTTAGACTTTTTGTCTCCATCTGGCATACAAAAAAACTACGCAGTCCCTTGTTACTGATGAAGACAGTTAACAGTGACATATGTATGCACAGAGCTTGCATTGACAGCATAGATGCTAACATGACTATTTCCAATTCAAACTATCAAAATATCAAATACAACATGATATTAGCTTCTTAAGTAAATTGAATTTCTTCTGGCATAAAATAGTCACAATCTGATATTTTCCCACTTTTCAACTAAAATAATTGTTTTTCTTGATGACAGTCTAATCTTTCATATTTTGTCACTTACCATAGTGAATAGTATTATTAGACAATTTTATGGTAATGTGGGTAGTTGTGTTTTAGTAGATTCGCTTGTAGCTGAATATTTTTTTCTTGTCTGTCAAAATCAAAAGGCTCAGATACTTGATAATATTTGATAATGTACTGTCTATGTAGGCATGGTAGGCATGTATATAGGTGTGTGCACATATAGGCATGTGTACATGTATAAGTATGCATGCATTGTCCAGAGTATTTTCACTAGTTATCTCATTTCAAACTGTAAACCCTGGAAAGTAGACATAATAGAAATTATGCCCAATTCAATGGTAAAATAACTGAGTCTTGACAAATTTTAATAACATATTCATGTGGAGCAAGAATGTGTTATTAAAATTTCTCGCAGCAAGAGTTGGCGCTGGAATGTAAGTCCTGTGCAAACAACCCAATGCTCTTTGCACTATAACAATTTGTCTCTGGTATATAAAGAACTCCAAGCCATCCCTTTTTGTCTTTCAGTGAATATTTATGGTTCGGTTAAGCTTCCCTGCCTGGAGATATAATCTAGTTTTTATTCTATTTATATTAAAATCTTAAATGCCCAGAAAACTGGGGCATTCTGGTTAATTGGACTTGGTGGTTAGCTTAAGGTAAAACAGAACTTTTTACAAATTGTCATTCTTGTTGAAAATCATTCTTAAATATGAATCTACTTTCCATTTTAATCCAAATGATCATAATATAATATTTTATAATTGAAAATCTTATAGTACATCAGGGTTGCCATTTAAACATGAGTTGTTATTGTAAAGCGCTCTAGATATAAAGGATGTTGTAGAGGGAACAAAACGTCTAGTTGTCCCAGGATATCCGTTGCAAGTTTTTAAAGACCCCATGTGAGTTTCTGAAAAAGCACTAGATTTAGGGTTCAAAATCTTGAATCCAAGTCCAATTCCGCTAATAAATAGCTATGTAACCTCAATGTCTTTTTCTTCTTCTCAATCTCATTTTCCTTAATAGAGGAAATGAAGTTAAATGGTACTTGAGGTCCTTTCTGGCTTTACGATCTCTG
>NW_016107547.1:3199150-3201409 GCF_001604975.1 Cebus imitator | reverse complement strand
AAATATAATCTGGTTTAGGTTTAAGTTCCAACCAGCCATTTCTATACTGCATCCTGTGAATCCATGATGATATTTGTTTTCTAACTATAGACAATGATGCATAGAGAAAATAAGTCCAGGTTTAATATTATATTTGCCAAATACAGAGGCATATTTAGAGGTCAGAGGAGTGCATGAAATCCCTATATTCTTGACGTTGACCTTACCTTGTTTATCTCTCTGTGCTGTCCCTGAATAATTAAAGTGAACCAATGTGTTTCTTCTTTACACTCTCAAATCCACACAGCAGGGAACCAGGGAGAGAACATTTCAGTGGAAGGCAGGCCTGGTTTCCACAAATTCTTCTGTGCTCAAGTGGAATTGTAGTTACTAAGCTTTAGAGCACAGCACAAAGCTGAATTTGACCGTTTCTTAAATGGCCTAACTTAAGAGGAGTTAATGTTGTTTCAACTGCTATGATTATTAAATATTCCCCATATTTTAATCCGTTCAGGTTTTGGATTTATGCCTCCCGACAGGTTCATGAGGGGCAGAGTTTAAAAAGCAATTTTGAAAATTGAAAATAAATTTTTTTTCAATTCTTACAAATATTTCCTTGTTTGGTCAGCAAGGGTAAATGTTTGAGGCAATTATCAGTGAGTTGTATATGCTCTCTGGCCCTAGGGCTCAGGGTATCGTTTGGATAATAGACCAATCCCAAGTGCAAATAGCGTCAAGGAGGAACAGCTGTGAGCTTGGGGAGAAAGAGAAGATCAGGAGTGCCTGGCGTGAAAATCTTCCTCTGGGAGTCTTTAGAGTGATAGATTTTCTCCTGTAGGGATGTAGAAAACTTCAAAACTGCACGTTCCAATTGGTTGCAGAGTTTTAGACAAATGGTTCCCAACTTCACTACTATTGACACGTTGGGCTGAATAATTTCTTGTCATGTATGTCTTGAGGAGGTGGACTGTCAGGATGTTTAGCAGCATATCTGACCTCTACCCGCCAGATGCCAGCAGTACCCTTCCCCAAGTTGTGATAACCAAAAATGTCTGCTGACGTTGCCATTGGCCCCCTGTTGAGAAACACTCTTTTCATACCCAGTTTGAGAAACACTCTTTTCCATCAGTGCTTCCCAACTTAGTCCTGGTGCTGGCAAAACAAAATCTGTTGTCACTGGCTCACTTTTTACTCAAACCCCTCTTCAAACCCCTAATTTCTTTTTTCCCTTTCCATCTTTCCCTCCTCCTATTCCTTTCTTCCAAGGCCTTTGTTAGAGGGTTTAGACAATTCTCCAGTTTATACTTTGGGATAGAAACTATTAAACTACATGCATTTAAATCTAAGCCTCTCTGCATTGCTGTACTTCTAGTACAATGGCAACTCCTCATATAATTTTAACCCCAATTAACTTGTCATATCCTGCATCTATGTGAGAGTCTTAAGCAAGAGAAATATTTTTTTGACACACTGAATATATACCCAGTTTGTAGTATACTTAATTGACTTGTTTTCTGGTAATGCATAAAGATGGAAAAATACAGGGTATCCTTGCTATTTATTTAGATCAAAACTAAACAACCTATAGCAAAGGAGGCCAGAGTGACCCCTGAAGCAACTAACAAATGATCCTCTAACCTTGCAAAGATAGCCATGTTTATCTGTAAGATTTCCTTTCTTCCTCTATTCCTTTCTCTTCTCTTACACTCTTCATTGTCCCTATGTTCACATTTTATCCTCTCTTTCCTGCCTTACTTTAGACCTGTACTATTTGGAGGCATTTCTTAGCTCTTCTGATACTGTTCTTGCTAAAAGCTTACAAGGACACAGAAGCCTGAAAGAAATGGCACGTTCGGAGATGCACATAACATAGGATGGCAAGAAGCATGAGGGCATTGGAGACAATAGCAGTAGTGAGGCTAACAGGCCCACAAAGCCCAGGTCATGACAGACCTTATACAAGTAGTAAACCTTCATTTCAAAAATAGAAAGGACACAGATAATCACCAAGAAAAATATCTACAACTTCCATCATCCAAAGATACTTACTACTAAGATTTCCATTTGTTTTCTTCCAGATTAGATGTCTGTGGAATAGGGATTTGGGGTTGTATTTTGTTTTTGGTTTTGTGTGAGAGGGGACAGCACATAATTGTAGATGTACTATATGCATGAATTCTGTTTCTTGCCCAACATGGAAAATTATCTAGTTACTGAGGATAGAAAACATGTAAAACTAAATTAAATTTTTAAAGGAGTTTGTTGTGTGTGTTTTGTTTT
>NW_016107547.1:3184345-3199140 GCF_001604975.1 Cebus imitator | reverse complement strand
TTTTTTTGAGATGGAGTCTCGCTCTGTCTCCAGGCTGGAGTGCAGTGGCGCAATCTTGGCTCACTGCAACCTCTTCAAGCGATTCTCCTGCCAAAGCCTCCTAAGTAGCTAGGACTACAGGCGCGTGCCACCACGCTCAGCTAATTTTTGTATTTTTGGTAAAGGTGGGATTTCACCATGTTGGCCAGGATGATCTTGATCTCTTGACCTCGTGATCCGCCTGCCTTAGCCTCCCAAAGTGCTGGGACTACAGGCGTGACCCACAGCGCCCAGCTAGGAGTTTTTTTGTTTTGTTTTGTTTTGTTTTGTTTTTTAAGTGGAGAATCTCACAGTGAAAGAAAAGCACTGAAAGTACAGCCAGGTCTAATGAAATATGAAACTCTCTCCATCATTCTAGTTCTTTCCAGGGCCAGATGATGTCTCATCTCTGTGTCTCTCTAGATATATGCTGCATTCTCAAGCTTGTGTCTAGATAGGATTTCTTTCTCTGTTCCCGTGTGGTGTTGTAACTCCAGTTCTGGCTCAACATGATCTGGCATCTTGGCTTCCCCAGTTGTGTATCTGTGTCTAGATTTCTGAGAGAGAAAGAAAGAATACAATTGCCTCTAAGTTTGGTTGTCCAATTCTGGTCCCATTAACTATGGTTGCTGGCAATGGGGAGGGGACATAGGGGGATCATGGATGCCTTGTCCAGGTCTCTGTGCTGAGAGATGATGATCTACATATCTAATATGCTTATGTGGTTACAAATTCTTTGGATTTTCTGACTGCATAATATTCCATGGAATGAATGTGTTACCAGTGGAGGAGATCCGAGTTACCCTGACCAGCAGCATAGCTGTATGGGTCTGTAACAACTTCAGTCCTTGCCTCCTCAGAAGAAAGAATTCAACTGAGGGGCATGAAGCAGAAAAAGAGACTGAGGCAAGGTTCAGAGCAGAAGTGGACATTTATTTTCAAAGTCTTCAGAATGAGAAAGAAAAGGAAAATTCCCTGGAGGAGACCCAAGGAGGCTACCTGAAGGTCCAAGGGAGAAAAGAGAACAAAAAAAAGGTGCCTTTAACTTTGATCCTAGGGCTTTATAGGCTTGTCTCTTTCCCAAGATTCTACCCTTAGGGTGGGTTTCCCACATGCTCTGTGCATTCCTTACTGTTTGGAATTGAGCTCGCACAGTGTGTTTAGGGAGTTAAACACATGCCCATCTGAGGCTTTCTTTCCTTTTCCAGTGGTGTGTACCTGGAAGATCATACTTCGCTATTTTTCTCTCTTAACATGCATGTCCAGGAAGTTGCTTCTCCTTGGAGCCTATCAGGAAATTGCCTCTCCCTAGCACTGGCTGCCAATTTATCACTATTTGAAAGGCATTGCAATAATTGCTGAACCATCAACTGACATTTCTAGTGGGTGATAGGGAGAGCCCTCTCCTGCCCTGCTCATGCCTATCTACTCATAACAATTGTAGTAGGCTCCTTCCATATTTGAGTCTGCTTTCTTCTAGCCAGTGGATGAGGAAGGAGATTGGGGATCATGGGTGGGAAGTTTTACGAGTCAAGATTTGAAGTGTCAAACATCTCTTTTGCTCACACTTTACATTTCATTAGCCAGAACTCAGTCGCGTGACCACACCTAACAGAAATGGTGGCTGGGAAATGTAGTCTATTTGTGTGCCCAGGAAGAGAAGAGAACGTGGATGTTGGTGAGAAGCAGTCTCTGCCTCTGGCTGTTTTATTTTGAGGCTATTTCAAAGGACAGTCATGTCCTTTGCCAGCTTATTGTTTACAGAAGAAAAATGTTATGCTGGATAGGTTAAGGGACTGATTTGGGTGGCATTTCTTATTTTTTTATGACATTATAAAATATTCTTACCTTTAATGTACATGTATGAATAAGACTTTCAAAGAAATGAAAGCTGATAAAAGCCAAATGTTGATCAAGATTCTTCAAAAGTTGTATCAGGACAATGATCTAGATTTTCAACCTGAAGTGTTTGGTGAGAAACTCTTAGGCTCTATCTTTCTTGTACTCCTTTGTAATTAATTTGAAACATTATTTTTTTAATATAAGAGGTCCTTGCTGATATACATTATAATTCAATACAAACAAATGATACAGAAAAGCATATCATGTCAACTGGCTCATAAAATACACCAGGAAAATACATGGCTGTAGAAAATGAAGATGAAAAAAAAGAGGTCATCAAATTATAATACTCTGCCTACTACCCCCTCCTGTATAAAGAAAATATAACAATAATAGTCCAAGTAACCAGTGAAGATCAATTTTATAAAATCATCAGCTTTCTCTGTTGAGTAAAATTGGGAACTGATTTTCAGCAAAGGGAACTATAATTGAGTTTCTTTACAAAATGAAGGGTTTTTTTAAGTCCTAGGAAATTTAGAGTCTGATTTACTTTTAAATGTGTAGTCACAGATATTTCCCTGGTCACCTGTTTGTTCCCATTTTGAGTAGTCGCTGTTAGGGAATAAGCTGCTGCAAACTGTAGGGTGGCATTCCATTATTCCTCCATAGGGAAGATGTGTAAAATCATAAGAGGATTGATAACCTTACCTATCAATAGCTTTCCACATTATTTTGTAGTTTGAAAGGATTATAGCTTCCACACCATTATCTCAAAACTGAAAATTAGTATTTAATATGAAGAGAATTAAAACATGGTAACCTTACTTATCTAAGTAAATAATTTTATATATTGGCCTGAGCCTTTTAATATAGGAACATTTATATTAAGAGAAAATATTAATTTGATATTTACCCTTCAACTGATATAGAATTTTTTAATATCAATTTTTAAATTAAAATTTGGTTAATAGAACATGATTCTAACTTGGGGAAGGAGAATGAAAGGATGACTTGAAAGGGCATTATTATGAAGAGGAGCATTCATTATTTATTTTAATTAATTTTGAGGTCTACTAAAGCAACGTGGTCCAACATTGTAGAACACATAGTATTTTCTTCGTATAGCACTTACATATCTATGCCCTTCCTCCTAGTTTCAATTTATCTCTAAACATCCTGTTACAGAATGTTGAATTTATATTTAATTATTTTTAATTTATATTTATGTTTATATTAATTGACACTGGAAAGTCCAATACAGCACTGCATGAAACTTTTCTGACGTCCCCCACATGTCTCCCACAGGGAGCCATGACAATGACTTCACTTTCACAATAATGATAAGTATGTATCTTCCTGATATCATTTTATCATTTCTGTAATTTTAAGAGTTGTAAAACAAGTTCCATAAAACCATATTCAGTGGAATCCAAAGTTCATACATATTCATCTTTGAGAAGAGAAATAGCAGATGATTATGTGAGTTAAGAAGATCATATTACCTTAATGATTAATATTATGAATGATATCATAGGCTAATATGTACACAGTCATTAAGTAAATGGGTTTTATTATTCAGACATGGATTTTAAAAAATTTATTGAGTGCCTGTTGTTTGTTATGCACTATTTTAAGTGCTGAAGATACAGTAATAAATAAGATAGGCATTGCTACTTTCACGTAGCTTACATTCTAGCAATCAACAAAACTGAAATTGATTTCCAACTCTGACTTTTACCAATTGTGTAACCTGTTGAAATTTATATAATCCAAATATCTGATCCTCAGCCTCCTCACCTATGAAATGCAGACAATATCATCTACTTTATAGGATTACTGTGAGGATTCAATGAGAAAAAGCACATAAAGTACTTTAGCAGAGTGCCTGGCACATAATAGATGTTCAGTAAATGGACAATGATGTCACCATTATCATTAAAAGCAATTATCTTTAAATTATTTGTATTTTTATTAATAGTAATTCTTTCATTACCAAAATATCTCACAAGAAGACTTGAAATGTGAATCAACTATTTATTTGTTTATTTTGGATTATATGAAAATGAAATGAACGCATATAGTTGTTTTGAAGTTCAACAAACCAAGAAATATTTGCCCACAAATAGAACACTTATCTGAGTCCCCAAGCTTTTTTCCTTCTGTATAGTGACTCAAGACCCTTTTAGACGAAGCAAAGGCATCATGCAAATCAATATGTATTCATTGAGGACCTCTGAAGTAAGAGACAATATACCCAGAAATTAAGACTGTTTCCTGTCCTCAAGGAATATGCAATCCAGAGACCATTGACCGGATAGGGCAGCTATTGCTTCTGAATAAAAGAGAAGAATGCATGATAACCACTGAAAGATTTAAAAAGGACCTCCCCCATTAGCTATTAACTACCCCATTTGCAAAATCACAAAAGTAACAATCTAGATCAGAGAATATTTCCATTGGAGAATATATTATAGAGCTAAGACTTAAACCTAGAAAAATTAAAACTTAGATAGGTATCCTGAAATTCGTTTAAAAATTCTTAAAATTATGAATGATGTAGACAGAGCATAGACTTTTTATCAACGCTTGGAATCCAAGGTTTATAGGCAATATGTGGGCAGGGGTGGTATTTGGAAGAAAGAATCACAGGTTGTTGTACAGTTGTTAGCAGAGACATTGAGGTTGTTAGCAGAGATGTTGGGGTTGATAGCTTTGCCAGTAACCACTCTTTTCCACAAAACAACACTAAGTATTCTTGTTAGAGAAGAAAATGGGGCTAATGCAGCATGGCATTTTCGTGTGTGTGTGTGTGTGTGTGTGTGTGTGTGTGTTTGGAGATGTTAGAACAAATACCTATGAATAGCCATTTATGCAAAGATGATATACAAATGGTCAAAAAGCATATGAAAAGATGTTCAAGGCTGGGTACAGTCGCTCACTCCTGTAATCCCCACACTTTGGGAGGCCAAGGCAGGCAGATCACTTGAGGTCAGGAGTTTGAAACCAGCCTGGCTAACATGGTGAAACCCTGTCTCTACTAAAAATACACAAATTAGCTGGGCATGGTAGTGGGCACTTGCAGTCCAGCTACTCTAGAGGCTGAGGAAGGAGAATGACTTGAACCTGGGAGGCGAAGGTTGGGTTGCAGTGAGCTGAGGTCGCGCCACTGCACTCCAGCCTGGGTGACAGAGCAAAACTCAGTCTCCAAAAAAAAAAAAAAAAAAGATGTTCAAAATCCCTATTCATCAAAGACATGCAAATCAAAACCACAATGAGACATCGTACCTCACACCCATTAGAATCATTACTATTAAAAAAGAAGGAAAAGAAAATTACAAGTACTGGTGAGGATGTGGAGAAATTGCAACCCTTGTACATGGTTAGTGGCATTGTAAAGTAGAAGCCGCTATAGCAAACAGTATGGAACTTCCTCCAAAAAGTAAAAATAGAACTACCGTATGATTGAGCAATCCTACTTCTAGGTATTTATCCAGAAGAAATGTAAGCAGATCTCAAAGAGATATTTGCACATCTTCTATGTTTACAGAAGCACTATTCACAATAGCCAGCAGGTGGAAGCAACCTAAGTGTCCATCAGTGGATGAATAGATAAACAAAATGTGGTACATACATACAAAATAATATTATTTCACCTTAAAAATGAGAAAAATCCTGTCAAATGCTACAACATGGGTGAACTTTGAGAACATTATGTTAAGTGAAATAAATCACAAATACACAAATACTGTATGATTCCACTTATATGAAGTATGTAAAGTAGTCAAAATCATAGAAACAAATAATAGAATGGGGGTTGCTTGAAGGAGGATGGAAAGAATTAATGGGGGTATAGTGTTTCAGATTTGCAAGATATAAAAGTTCCAGAGACCTGTTGCATAACAATGTCAATAGTACTTAAAATTACCAAACTATACACTAAAAAATATTTAACATGCTAAATTTTATGCCATGTTTTTTATCACAATAAAAATTCATTTTATAATTTGTTTTTTTAAAAAACGATAAATATCTAAATTCTACTATGCTATTCTAATATGATTTGCTCCTATTAACTTGTAGTCTTCTTATTTTTAAAAACCTATCCTCAGCTTCTACTGGAAGCAAGTTGCATTCCTTCTTCTGGGTACAAAGATGAGTCGAATGCTTATAGCTAAGGGAATATAGTTTTAGATATGGGTCTCATAAGAATGTTTACAAGATGTAAAAGAAAAAATCATTGGTTATTTATGCATCTGTTGTTAGAGAGTTGTAGATTTCTGTCTATTTCCTATAGAATTTTAAGTACCACATTAAATCACATTATTCAGTGCTAGCAGATACCCTCAGAATTATGTAGTATGAGGGGTTTAAAAATAGAGAGCACATTTTCCCCTTTTTTATAGATGATTTTAAAATCCTTACAGGAGCATTTATTATATTCCCATTTACCACCACTGGGTCTCATCATTCTTGAAGATTTTTTTTTTTCAATTTCTTTATATGCCCATTTCCTTTTGGTAATATCTTGCTTTTCCTTTTCAAATTTGAACTTGAATATTAAAACAGATGCAAAGAAGAGTACTACTTACACATAAACTCTTGAACTGCATTTTTATCATTTGCTCTGTGGGAAAAAACCCAATTGTATGAAATTGATAGCAACATTTTAGTATATCCTCAGGTCCCCAGGGAAAAGCAATGTGCTTAGACAGATGATCTGATTTTATGAGCACATAGCTAACATCTAGCACTGAGCATTTGTCTTTATGCTCCTACTTCTTTCAGGGACTATGAAAACACATTTAGGCACTAGTTTGACGTTCCAACAATGGACTGCAAAGCCTATGACAAAACATATCATTTGCATTGCTCTTTTTCATGGTGCACATCAAAGTATAGATCACTTTCAGCATAGAATCTTAATCTGAGCTTGTTAATAAGAAAACAAGAACCTTAGTACATGAACTCATTTTATTATCTACCCTCACTGAGAACTGTGATTTGGATTCCACTCAAATAAAAATTAGTTTATATGTTGCTCTGCTGCAACTGTTGAATTTATTCATTATGCTGTAATATTTACTTATGAAACTGCATTTGGAAATCCTTTGGTGTACATCAAGATGAAATTACAGTGTTCAGGGATATTGATTATTGCTTGTAATTGCCATCATAATAGCCAACAATTCTCTCTCTCTCTTTTTTTTTTTTTTTTGCCTTCCTTCTACCTCTAAATATTATACCAAACCAAATCAATATCCAACATATTGGGACTCTTACATTGTCTCAAAAATCCAATTGTTCTCCTTCATAAATATGCAAAAGATTGAAGAGTTTATCTCCACACATTGAGTAAAGGAGCCTCATTCTGCTGGGTTTCTCCTTTATCCCATAGGACCATATTAGAGTGTTGCTGTATCGAATCAGTAATATGTGACATTTTTGTCACCTGCAAAGTAACCACAGGGCAGGAGTGGGGAGGCAGGGAGGCTACATCACTATGCTGCCTATATAGTGCTACACTTTTGCTCACTAGTAAATGAAATGGTCAAAGGGAAAAAAACAGTCTGGAAGAGTTAAGCAGACATTTAAAAAGAAATCCATCTTTTTATGGTGTGGAGGAGATTATTTAAAAGCCTTAAAGGAACAGCACAATGAAATGAAAAGAGTACAACTAAGAGTCACTTATTCATTAAAATATATTTGATCTTATTATTTTTATATTGTTTCTTCATTCTGGGGATAAATTAGATACCTTTAGAAGCAGTCATAACTGTTTTAGGTTCTCATCAACCAAAGGGTAGTTTCTTTGTAATGCTTACTCATTCCTCCAAAATAGTGAAGACAGTCTTTAAAATTTATTAGAAGAACATTTGACATATGGAAGAATGGATGTGTATTATGTAGTACTGTTTGAACGGATAGTATTTGTTGAGCTCAGGTCAGTTAATGCAGATGATTAGAACATGATGCTAATCTGGTGAAGCCTGTAGTTGTCAGGTAGCATGGGGCAATGTAAATACACTATTTTGGAAGCCCCAGATTCCAGTTTCATCCATGCCATTAGCTCACTATGTTATCTTTAGGTAAGAAAGTTTCATCCTCTGGGCCTCAGTTCCTCTAACTTCAAAATGAGAAGGATGGGCTACTAGATGATTTCTGAAGGTCCCTTCCAACTCTGTGATTCTGTAGCCATCATTCTCACATTCTTGTGATTAGTCAGAAAAGGAACATAATGGTGTGGCTCAATTAAACATCTTTCCTCATGCCAAATTCAATACAAAGCATACTTATTCTGTGCCTCAACAGGCCTATATTCCCATCATAATGTGTCCAATAACTGCATAACCCTACTATGGTATATGCTGCAGTATATTGTTTAAAAGCAGTGGCTCTGGAGCCAGACTGCCTGGGTTTGAAACTCATTTTAATCAATTACTAGCTGTGGGGCCATGGAAAAGTGACCTAACCTCTCTGCTTTAATCGTCTCATCTGTAAAATACAGATATTGACTGGAATAAAGTTGTTATGAAGATTAAATAATATAATTACTTTATGAAGTGTTTAGAGCAATACCTGGCAAAAGTAATCACTCAAATGTTATCTCTTACTAACATTATTATAATAATTACTATTATCACCACTCTACTCCTACTAAACCTCTTTGGGTCTCAGTTCAGTCATATAGAAGATTAGGATAGTAGTATCAACTTCACAGACATATAAGGATCAAAACAATGGAGATAAAGCGCCTAATTTGGAGCCTGGCCCTTTCAGGCGCTCAATAAATCATGTTAACTTAAATGGAACCAACTATTCCTGTGGTTGGTGTTATCCTGTGAATGTTTTCCACTCCCTAATACTCATGAATTTTTTTTTATTTAGTTACAAAATCAATACAAGCTCAAGGCAGAAAAGTTCAGAAAATTCCCCTACCATACAAAGGTAACACAAATTATTATTTTCCTGTGTACATATGTACTTTTTTTCCTTTAAAAATAAGATAATGTCACCCATTCTCTTTTGAAGCCTGCCGTTTTTCATGTGGTGATATCTGTAAACACTTTTCCCAGTGAATAGATAGTCATTTGCCACACAATTTGTAATGATTGTATTATATTATGTGTTTATAATTTACTTAACGAAATAGCAATTACTGGGCATTTAGATGTTTATTTTTTGCTATTATAAATAATGCTGCAAGGAATGGCTTCTTATATGCATTGTCATACACATCATTTCCTGAGGAAAAATTTCTGTAGCCATAATTATTGCATCAAAGAATAGACATTTTTAAAGTCATTTGATACATAAGGCCAAATTGCCCTCCAGAAAGACCTGTGAATCTGTACTACCCTCAGCAACCCAGTCCTTTAAAAAATCTTTAACCTCATGATACTGAAACAAAATTCTCTATTGTAGTTATTTTTCATTAACATTCATGAAGGGTTTTTTTTTTATCCCTTTACATATGCTTTTGTTCTTTAAATATGGAAGCTGGAAGTCAGTCTTAAAATAATTTTAGTAATTTATGCATTTAGGCATACGTTACATGTACAAGGTGATGTTGGCTTTATGCTTAGTGAAATTTTTTGTTGTATATTAAAATGTAGCACTAGAATGTGTTTTGTTTAGCAATGTATTTTATTGCCCCAGGTGGTACAGTAGAGTGCTTAAGATTAAAGACTTTGGTCAAGATGATGAATATGCTAATTATCCTGATCTGCTCACTATACATTTATATGTATCGAAATAACACTATGTGATGCTGGTAAGCTGGGGGATGTCCCCACGTGCTGGTGGGATCTTGACCGCAGCTGGTGTCCAGGCTCGTGACACTGTTGCAAGAATGAACTCAAGGACAAGTTGGAAAATAGTGAAAGTATGGATATTTATTGCAAAGGGAAAAGTACATACTCCAGAAAAGGGAGTATAAGCATACTCAAGAGAGAGTCACCCACAAGGGGGTTTGCAGCTACCTTTTGGGGTTTGTTTATTCAAGGGGTAGAATATTCATGAAAATTCCTGTAAAAAGGTGGAGATTTCTCGGAACAGTGGTGCTACCCATTTTTACACCAAACAGGGTTATTTCTGAAACTGCCATGGTGCTGGGGGGTGTTGTGTGATTTAGTGTGTTAATGAGCACATAATGAAGTTCAAGGTGAAACCTAGGTCAAATCCCACACCATGGTGGGTCCAGTCAGTCTTAGCCAGCTTGGTCCACATCCTGTTTTTCAGAGTCTTAATAGCCCATAGCCTCTAATCATGTGAAACTGCTGCCAGGAATTTTTTTATTCTCCTGCAACCACTCTGTATTATTCCCATCTCGTATGTACCCCATAAATATGTACAATTTTTATATATGTCAATTAAAGATTAAAAAAAAGAAAAAACGTTTAAAAAATAATAGGCTGGGTGCGGTGGCTCACGCCTGTAATCCCAGCACTTTGGGAGGCCGAGGTGGGTGGATTGTCTGAGCTCAGGAGTTCAAGACCAACCTGGGCAACATAGTGAAACCCTGTTTCTACTAAAATACAAAAAAATTAGCCAGGCATGGCGGCAGGTGCCTCTGGTCCCAACTCCTTGGGAGGCTGAAGCAGGAGAATCTCCTGAACCCGGGAGGCCGAAGTTGCAGTGAGCCAAGATCGTGCCACTGCACTCCAGCCTGGGCAACAGAGCAAGACTCTGTCTAAAAAAAAAAAAAAAAAAAACATTAAGGACTCTTTAGAACCCCAGTGACCTAGGTTCTGATTCTGGCTGTGCCCTTCACTTGCTAAGTGAATTTGGGCAAGTTATTTAACCTCCTTTGGCCTCCATTTCTATAACTGCACAATGAGGATAATATTATGGACCATTTCACATGAGTGAAGAGCAAATGAGATACTAATGAGTGTTCAACACAACACTTGGCACTTAGCAAGTATAAAAGTATAAAATTACTGTTATTTTTGTTGTATAAGTATAAAAGCATATGCACTTTTATTTATTTGTTTTTGGCAACTCCTTCCATGTGAATACATTACTGCTGTTTACAAAATGCCCATGTTACAATAGTCATGAACACTCAACAATCATTCTTTTGTAATTCAAACATGACAGTAGCATGACTCCATTTGCATGAAGTTCTACAAGAGGCAAAACAAATGTATGGTGGAAAAAAATGCAGAATAGTGGTTTTCTCTCGGGGTAGAAATAGGGATTTACCTAGAAAAGACAGAAGAGAACTTCTTGGTTTCGTGAGAATATTCTACATCTTGATAGGGGTTTGGGTTGCATAGGTGATAGCATTTGTCAAATCTCAGCCAATGTGTACATAAAATTGCACATTTTTTGTGCATCAATTTTACATTAAAATTTGGGGAAAAAAATATCAAACTAGATAATGTGCGAGTTAAAATATATGAAGGGAAGTGTACTGATGTATGCAACATGCTTCAAAATACTCAAACACTTTAAACTGGCCGCGTGTGGTGGCTCACGCCTGTAATCTCAACACTTTGGGAGGCCAAGATGGGTGGATCATGATGTCAGAAGATCGAGACCATCCTGGCCAACATGGTGAAACCCTGTCTCTACTAAAAATACAAAAATTAGTTGGGCATGGTGGTGCCTGCCTGTAGTCCCAGCTACTAGGGAGGCTGAGGCAGGAGAATCGCTTGAACCTGGAAGGCAGAGGTTGCAGTGAGCCAAGATTGCGCCACTGCACTTCAGCCAGGTGACAGAGCGAGATTCTATCTCAAAAAAACAAAAAACAAAAAAAACTGACACATGGAGAGAAGAATAGAGAAATGAATAAGTACATGATAAATTGAGTATAGTGAAATGCTAACTGTGGAATCTAGTTAGTGAATATATGGGTGTTTATTATAAAATCCTTTAAACTTGGCTTTATATTTGATAATTTTTATAATAAAACGTTGAATGAAAATATGACTGAAGCTAGTCTCTAAAGTTTGGTAGTGAGGATAATCTCAAATATTGGTGTCTAGGCCATTCTAATGATCAAAATGCCTAATGATACATCTCTGTTTTTGAATCAACTCTTAATGATCATATTTAATGCAAGGGAAAGGTGTAGTGTGTAACACCACATGTAGAATGTTAGCACTCACTAGCCATCAAATCGGGGAAGACAAGGCCTCTTTCTTTTTAAAGGTCTAGATGAACAAAAGCAACAACAACAATAAAAAAGACAAAGAAAAGAGAACATCAAGGGCAATTTAGAATTACCTCTTAGTTATATGAAAATGTTGCTGAGCCTCACCCAGTTCCCTTGAGCTTGGCTATAGAATGATTGTTTGAAATTAATGGAGTTTGCATTTTTGTAGCTACTGGCTTTCGTTTTTATAGCTCAATCTTGTGTTTCCTTTTCACAGGCATTTCCTATTCAAACATGGATCTGGTTCCTCTGCGATCTTCAGTGCAGCCAGTCAGAACTACCCTCTGACATCCAATACCGTGTACTCACCTCCTCCCAGGCCTCTTCCTCGAAGCACCTTTTCCCGACCTGCCTTTACCTTTAACAAACCTTACAGATGCTGCAACTGGAAGTGCACAGCACTGAGCGCCACTGCAATCACAGTGACATTGGCCTTGTTACTAGCCTATGTGATTGGTAAGTCCTTATTGTCCTGCCTCAGTTTTCTTCTTAATCAGTCTTGTTTTGCTTGTGGTGGGAATGGGGATTTTTCTTTCAATTCTGGGATGTACAAATAGGGACCTAGGCTTAGTATTATAACAAACTGATTTTTTTTTCTTTTTTTTTACTTCCTAACCTTAAATACTGCTGAGGAGAGTAAGGAATGCTCTTTGAGAAGAAATATTTATACTACTAACACAGTCTTATTGATCGCAATTACTGTAGTTAACCATTTTCCCTTCAATTAAAAGGTTGTTATGGTTTTCCCATTAGAAGTCATAAGTACCAATCTACAATAGCTTCTTAAATTATAGTTAAACAATAATACTGCTACTGAATTTTCAGGTAGCAATTTTATTAAAGCACTAGTTATTTGGAAGCTATCAGAAAATTCAGTACATAATTTCTTCCCGAGAAATCAGATTTTTACACTGTGACCAAAACACATATTCTTATTTCACTAGGTAAATGACTGCAAAATTTTGTGGTTACTATGTCTTGAAAAGTAAAGCAGAGAGCAATCATAAGGCGCTCTTTCCACTTTTAGGGAAAATAATATTGTTTTCCGGAGTCACCCTGATTAAAGTCACTCTCATTTGGTAGCAGATTGTATTGATTTTTCTGGATGGCATTTTATTGTGACGGAATATTAATTTCCTTTCTTGAGTGGTTCTGCAGTCTAAAATGTAAACTGACTTAAGCAACGTGTATTTTGTGGAAGCACTAGTCCTAGAATGAATAGAATATCATGGTAGAAAACAAATTCTATCCAGGCATATCCCTAGTAAATTATTTTCAGGTTTACCCCTGTTTCCTAATTGAAGTGGATTTGCCTGCTAAGACACAATGAATGTGATTCTGAATGGCAGATAAAAAGAGACTTAGACTTTTTTATAAGTAATAAAGTACATTTGGTTGATTCCCATTGATCTAAAATGAGGATAATTTAAAAGTTCACATAATGAGTTTGTGTTGGCATCGTAGACCAGTGGGTGGTAAGTAAATAGACAACTATATTTTGTAGAGAGGCCACTGCTGTTGTAAACAGTATAGGGTCATAGCCTGTGCTGATGTTCATGATTCTCTCTTTTATATTTTTATCACACAAGCTGAATATAGTTGAACAATGCTTCTATTAAACGAATGATATTACTCTACAATATCAAAACTGTGTCTTTTACCTCAGACATTTAAGGATAACCCAACATGTGTGTTTGGTTTGGAGTGACCTATAATGAGAAATACTGCTGAAGGGATGGAGGTGAAGAATGAGAAAGTCCTACAATTCAAACATGATTTGAATATATCATTTAAAACAAGGGATAATATAAAAAGTTTAAATATATTAGAGGCCCTTTAAAATGGTCTTGCTCAATTATGAGAAATTCTTTTTTATGGGTTATTTTCTATTAACTTTTACTGTATAGAGAGATAACATTTTAGATACAAAATCTAACCTGTGGTATAAACAAATTCAAGTAATAGCAAGCTCTTTATTTAGGTTTATACTGTGTTCAAAACTAATTTTCTATTTAAATTTGTTTTTATGGTCACTCCTATATCAAAATTTTATTATATATTCTGAAACTTGTTTAGTTCAGTTATATATCATTCATTCCATAAGTGAAAGTAGAACATTTCAATTATTTCAAGAACTGTCTTTTCTTTTTTCTTTTGAGATGGAGTCTTGCTCTGTCATCAGGCTGGAGTGCAGTGGCATGATCTTGGCTCACTGCAACCTCTGCCTCCCGGGTTCAAGTGATTCCCCTGCCTCAGCCTCTTGAGTAGCTGGGACTACAGCTGCACGCCACCACACTGGCTATTTTTTTGTATTTTGGTACAGGCAGGGTTTCACCATATTTGCCAGGATGATCTTGATCTCCTGACCTCGTGATCCGCTGCCTTGGCCTCCCAAAGTGCTGGGATTACAGGTGTGAGCCACTGCGCCCAGCCAGGACTGTCTTTTTTAATAGAATAAGCAATGGCATATGAATTTTGCATGGAAGTAAGGCAGCATAGTGCAATAGTTATTAACACAAATTTTCCAGACCTCTGCCGCTCATTAGGCATGTTGCCTTGGGTAAGTTACTTAATCTTTTCAGGTCTCCATTTCCTCATCTGTAAAATAGACTTAAAATTATACCTATTTCATAGAATCATTATAAGAATGAAATGAGTTGCCGGGCGCGGTGGCTCAAGCCTGTAATCCCAGCACTTTGGGAGGCCGAGGCGGGTGGATCATGAGGTCAAGAGATCGAGACCATCCTGGTCAACATGGTGAAACCCCGTGTCTACT
>NW_016107547.1:3164636-3183820 GCF_001604975.1 Cebus imitator | reverse complement strand
AAGTAAAAGGAATGTTATTGTACCGTCATAAAAAAAAAAAAAAAAAAAATTATCATTACTATTACCAGTATTACCATCATAATTATTATTCACAATTAAAATTCACTAGTTCCCAGAATTAACAGATTTGTTTATTGCTGTATCCCAGCACTAAGAACAGTGCCTGGCATATAGAAGCCAGGCAGTAAAAGTTTGTTGAAAACAAAATGAATAATACTAAGCTCTTGTATTAGTTCATTGAATTCTCATGATAATCCTTAAGGATAGGTATCAGTATTATATGTATTTTATAAATGGGGAAACTGAGGCATAGCAAAGTGAAGAGGCCACATAGAGGTCACTTTTGAGATTAAGAGGGCACTTGACTGGGCACGGTGGCTCATGCCTGTAATCCCAGCACTTTGGGAAGCTGAGGTGGGCGGATCGCCAGAGGTCAGGAGTTTGAGACCAGCCTGGCCAACATGGTGAAACCCCGTCTCTACTATAGACACACAAAAAAAAATTAGCTGGTCGTGGTGGCAAGCACCTGTAACCCCAGGTATTCAGGAGGCTGAGGCAGGAGAATCGCTTGAATTCAGGAGGCAGAGGTTGCAGTGAGCCGAGATTGCGCCACTGCACTCCAGCCTGGCTAACAAGAACAAGACTTCTTCTCAAAAAAAAAAAAAAAAAAGAGGACACCTTGCTAAGGAATGAGGATGCCGAGCTATAAGCCAGAGCAGACTGACTCTTGAGCGCTAGCCTTGCTGCTTTTCTAGCACTGAAGTAAACTTTATAGTTTGTTCACTTCTCAGTCTACTGACATTTTTTCTTATTAAATTGCAAACTAATTTAGATATACCAAAGCACCTATTCCTATGGTGAGTGCCACCAAGATTGGTTGATTGGTAAGCAATATCTGTTGAAATCATTTACTGGGAGATTTTTTAGATGCAGAAATATCATGCTAAATACTGGCACAGTAGCTTGAATGGGTTCAATATGAGAAGATGTTTATGGCAAACACTGGAACCTTGTTCTTGGTTCTGTCATGAACTGGACATTACGTGACTGGATAAATCAGTAAAAATCTCCCTTGATTTATCCCATCTGTGCCATATTGGTGACCACCTCAGGAGGATAGAGTAAAAATTCATAAATAGGCATTCAGGTGAAAGATGGCACATAAGAGCTATAATATACAAGATGATTTTTAAATGGCTTTCTGTGGTTGAAATAAAAAAGTATTATATTTCAAAATATGAAACCATTTCATTCTCAACTATTGCTGAGTCTGTAAGTCATCATTTTTTTCAATCCCCATTTACAGTTGCTGTATAACCCAAGTAAAATCTTTCACTGAAACTACTTGCTGCTTCTGTTTCCCGTGCAAATTCCTTTCTGCTATTTCATTTTCCTCTATTATCCATTATACATAACCTTTAGATACTAATGGCTGTATACTGTGCTGCCCTCAATCCACTAGGGGAAATCGCATCGATATCAATGGGACATCAATAGTCGTTCTGTGCATTATGGCTCTGTAAGT
Organism: Cebus imitator; assembly: GCF_001604975.1. Taxonomy (NCBI): domain Eukaryota; kingdom Metazoa; phylum Chordata; class Mammalia; order Primates; family Cebidae; genus Cebus; species Cebus imitator. The sequence continues at coordinate 3,182,295 of NW_016107547.1, read as the reverse complement.
GGTCATTCTAAAGCAGTGGAAATCCAGCATGTGCAAAGCCAGAGCTGGGTTGTTCAGCCAAACAGTCATATCCCCACACCTATCCACTATACCTTTTGGATCGAGGGGAAAAAATCATTCCTTTGAATAAGTTTTGAGTTCAAAAAGTTGGTGAAGAGAGGTATGGAAAAATACTGATTATATGAAGATACTGTGGAATGGCTATTGTCATCACTTTCTCATAAATCTGTAATATTTTCTATCTGAGTCAAAAAATACATTCTTATGCTTCATCCTCTCTGGTATTTTGGCATCAATGATGTATCAGTGCCAGTCAGAAGCACATTTGCTTGAATTTACAAATAAGCCATATGAAGTAGTAGTCAGGAAGACAGATGACCATATGCAAGGTGTCAAGAGAAGGCGAGGTTAAGGTACTTCATCAGTGGTTGTGAAGGGCACAAACACAGCTTCTCTGGCAATCTTTAATGTGTTGATCAAGTTTCTTCACAGTCAGCAGATTGTGTAAGAGGCAACAGAAACTCACATGCATAGAAACTCACATGAATACATTGAGCCTGGGGTTAAGTGCACTGTTGCATTGAATGAGATGAAGAGTAGGGGATTCTGGCTCTCATACCGCATATCATTAGTTAATGACATGGATGATCCTTTTCCTTTGCCATGAAATTAGTAGCAATCCATACCACCTTCAGGGGATACAGGTAGTATTCCAACTGTGCAGATGAAATCATTTCAGTCCATAAATCTTGCCATGACATACTATATAGCGTTCATGTAGAAAGCTGATCACAATGGATATTAACAATACAGAACTAGAAGAAATAGAGTTTTGTACCCAGTTCTCTGATCCAAAGGTTAGAGATGAAACTATTCAAGAGGGCAAAGGGCCTACTTCACATTGCTCTCTACGCCAAAATTGAATAACATAGATTCAAGTACTTTTTTTGGCTCCTTTGCACTGGCCCAAACTGCTCTATTTTGGGGGTTTATTACAGTGGAGTACGAGTGCTGAAAATGGCAGAATGAAAGGAGTGGCATGTGTTCAAACACTCATTTTGCCCACCTCAAAAAGAAAGTGCAAATACCTCACTATACAGGGAAGAAATAAAGTAAAATGTGGCATATTCTGACTTTGGAAAATTCAAGAACTTAGTTTTTTGTTTGTTTGTTTGTTTGTTTGTTAACTGAGGGAATAGAAATGGTGTTTTTCCTCATTAAATCTGTATATATAAAATGCCCCCCATATAGTAGTTGCCAAAAGCCCAACTCAGTGCTAGCAACTTTATTAATGTTTCCGTGCCTAAGTTTCCTCATCTACAAAATGGGAAGGTTGGTGATACTTTCTTTAAGGATTGTCTTTGTAATTAAATGAGTTGAAGCTTGTAAAACACTCAGGACATTGCTTAGCATACTTGAATAAAGAGTAATGATTATTAGTAGTAGAAGAGAATTATTATGAAGATTATTTAATTTGAGCTGAGGTAAGCATAATGAGGATATAATTCATCCTAGCATAAACTGCTTTTGCTTCCCTTCTCTCCAAAGTCATCTAAAACAATTTTTCGGAGCATGAATGTCTGTCTCACAAGGATCCTCTAATGAGTTTGTTGTTTCCTTCTGCCTAATCTGAAATAGCTGTCACTTTGCCTTTATTTTACTAATATCCCTCTTCTATGATGTTTTGACCCTTCAAATGGTTTTTAAATTTTATCTGAAGGCCATATCTAGGTTGAAACACATTTTCATTAAAACACATTACAGCTTATAACGTTCAAGAAATGACTCAGCATAAAATGCTAAAAAGCATTTCACATCCTTTTGGTGTCATGCTTAATACTTATTACTTTTTCCAATTCACTCTTACAGACCTAATCATGATAATACTGACAGTTTCTGTATTAGCATTGACTTTTCCTCCTATTCACAAATCTACCAACCTTCTAGCAATATCTCTAAGCAGAGATTTGGGAAATGGTGGTATAACTTCAGTCTAATTATAAATCTGCTATCCATGCATTTATCAGAACCTTTTTTAAAAAAGATTTATAAACTCTTCTTACATCACCTTTTGGTATAATATTTTTCATAAGTTTTATCCACACCATGTTAAGTGGCACTTGCCTGCCATAAATAAAAGTATAAGTCCAATCCAAATTAAACATACTAAAATGACATGATGAATCCATGTCAAATACAACTAGTTTCTAGAATCAGTTAGCTCCTGTTGCTCAGACTAAAAGCATCTTGGTGAAAGGCAAATAATGTATTTTTTTTATTTTCTTAGAACTCCAGAATGTTGTGTGTTTAAGACACAGAGTAAGAGAATACTTTCTTGGGTGAACAAGTAGTAGATACTAAATATATGTCTTGCATCAAGAGATTATTGTCTTAAGGAGAGGCGGTCACCCTACTAAGTACATTTCATACAGCACTTTCTTAGGCTGGGTACAGAAACTAAAATGAGACTCTGCGAAATAGATAAAGATCTACCGGAAGGCATAATAAAGGGGGACTGGACAGGAGATTAGTAATTTTGGAGCTTTGCATGCTTAAGACATTTTAGAACATGAAGAATCAATCATGCAAACTCAGAAAAAAAATCAAGAAATCTATGACTTCACAGTAAATAATTTGAATTCTGTTGCATAAAGAAGAAATTTAGCTCCTGTTTAACTCAGTTTCTCTCCACCCAAATTGTATATATAGTACATACATAGACGTGAATATTTTAGACCCACATTGCATAAGTTGTTAAGCTATACTTACTCTGAAGTGAATAAGAATAAACTAAATTAGAGCAATGGCTTTTAAACAGATGGCAGGTTAACCCATTTTAAACTTCAAAAATATGGCTAAATTTTTATATAGAACAGCCAGAGTGGGGAGGGCCAGCATCACCAACAAAATATCTGATTTATCATAGTCAACACTAACAGGTGGCATCTTCCCGGGGTGGGGGGGGGCTTATCCATTTAGGGTTCAGCAATATTTGCTTCACAGAGAGGTTAAAAGCATAATATGTTTTAATAAATACAAATATATTGCAATAGCTGAGAAAGCAAAAAAGGAAAGATGCAGAAGGGTGGCAGGAAATGAAGACGGTAGGCAGGAACTGATTATGGAAGGCATTTTAAGCCATGGTAAGGACCTTGAAATTTATTTCAAGAACAAATGGAGAGTTTTTGTGGTTTTTCATTAGGGCAAGAAAATTATTTGCTCAGATTTACATTTAGAAAAATCACCCCAATGGCATTATTGAAGTTGAGTTTGGCAGGCAGGATGATGGGGTTTTTAAAATTGAAAACATGGAGATAAATTAGAAGACTATAATAGAAATACAGATAAGTGATAGTGAGAGCATAAACTTCCGGGAATGGAGAAGGAGGAGATAGAGTGGAGAAATAGTTAAGATAAAACTCACTTGACTTAGTGACTAATTAGAGGTATCAGGAGAGAGAAGGTTGTCGTCTGGCTTAGGGACTGGGTAGATGGTGATGCTGTTAGTCAAGATAGATAGAAAATGGAAGAAAGAGCTTAAGGGTGCAAATGGACATACAGGTAGAGACACCTAGAACATTATTAAATATTTGGTGCTGAAAAATTGGAGGTAACTACTTTTGAGGACACCAAAATTGTGGGAGTAGGAAGGAAAAAGGAGCATGAAGACTGGAACTCTGGGGAATACTGATATTCAAGAAACCCAAGGAAAAGGACTCTGCTAAGCAGACTAAGAAGAAACAACTAGAAAAATTGGAAGAAAACATTTGACAGTGAAGATAAAATAGTGGTTTTCAATGTGTGTTCTAGCAACCACTAGGAATTCTAAGACCTGTCAAAGCATCTATAAAGTAAAACTATTTTCATAATACCGTAAAAGTATTATTTATCTCTTTCATTATAATTCTAGGAGTGTACAATGTAGTTTTTCAGAGACCACATGACACGTGATATCATAGAGTTTGCATGCAAAAGTAACTACGAGAATCCACCTGTTTTTCATTAAGCCAAACATTAAAGAGATCTTCAAAAATGTAAAACAATGCCACTCTTCTCACTAATTTTTTGGGTTTTGCAAAATACTCTATAATTATTTATTATAAAATGTGTCATTTATGTTAAAATGTAATGATATATTTGTATTATTCAATACATTAACAAATACTTAAAATTTTTATCCATTTTAATTTCTTTTTTTGGAGATGGAATCTCGCTCTGTCACCCCCAGGCTAGAGTGCAATGGCACAACCTCAGCTAACTGCAACCTCTGCCTCCTGGGTTCAAGCGATTCTCCTGCTTCAGCCTCCCCAGTAGCTGGAACTACAGGTCCGTGCCACCATGCACGGCTAAATTTTTATATTTTTAGTAGATACGGGGTTTCACCGTGTTCGCCACGATAGTCTCAATCTCCTGACCTCCTGATCCACCCGCCTCGGCCTCCTAAAGTGCTGGGATTATAGATGTGAGCCACCACACTTGGCCTCATTTTAATTTCCAATATAGATATAACTCATGTCACCAAAAGCTCTTTGGCATCTTCAGTAATTTTTAAGGGCAATAAAGAAATGCTGAGATTAAAACATTTGCAAAGGGCTGAGGTAAAGAAACCGAGTACATAGTGTTTCAAGAAGAGTAATTAAGTGAAATAAGGACTATTTATTGTTTGCATCAAGGTGAAGACTCCTAAGGCAAGTTCATCAAGGAGACAAAAAGGATAAGGAAATATAGTTGCTGATGATAAAGTTTTTGAAGTGATTAGCCAAAGAATAAAATTTAGGAGGGAAGAATAATAGAGTGAGGAAGCTGATGACATGGGAAACAAGAGATGGGCTCAAGTGTCTAGAGATCTTCGTATTATAAGGGAGTTATGCTGTGAGCGAGCAGAAAGGTCAAGAAAAGATGGACAGAGAGTAGTATGCCAGAATTTTAGATTTCAGACTCAGAGCAGAAAAGTGTGATTCTTCTATATATTTTGGACCTAGTTAAGGAACAGGGATGAGGAGCTCTGGACAGCTAGATTCTTGTCTATGTATGATCCCACAAGGTAGTCTTTCCTAGGTAGACTCATAAGCCCATCAACAAATTACACCAAAGTACAGATAGCATTTAAATAAGAGCACTACTTTATATCGGATCCTCCATGCAGGGAAGACCCACGTGGAATTTCAGATTACAGTGTAACTTCTCAGGAACATCCTCCTTGTGGCTCCTACTCCTCTCTATGGGACAGAAATAAACAAGAGGATCCAAGATGACCCACTGTAATTTTCTACTGGTCAAAACCTCATCAAAGTGTTGCCAGTCTAATTAACATAGACCTCATGTAGCATGTTATGGTAAACTTCCAGAGTAATTGCTTACATCAAGAGTTTCTAAGAAAGGGCCTGACAAATGTCTGATTATTGGGTTGAATGTGACAACAGGAAATTCTTTTTTTTTAATTTATTTATTTATTTTACTTTAGGTGCATACTATATCTGGCATTTCTCCCCATGTTATCCCTCCCCACCCTCCCCATCCCCCTCTGTCTCTCCCCTACCCCGGCCAACTGCCCCCAGTGTGTGATGCTCCTCTCCCTGAGTCCACATGTTCTCATTGTTCAACACCCACCTATGGGTGAGAATATGTGGTGTTTGGTTTTCTGTTCTCGTGTCAGTTTGCTGAAAATGATAGTTTCCAGATTCATCCAAGTCCCTACAAAGGACACAAGCTCATCGTTTTTTATGGCTGCGTAGTATTCCATGGTGTATATGTACCACATTTTCTTTGTCCAGTCTATCATTCATGGCCATTTGGGTTGGTTCCAGGTCTTTGCTATTGTATACAGGGCTGCAGTGAACATACGTGTGCATGTGTTTTTATAGTAGAACAATTTACAGTTCTTTGGGTATATACCCAGTAATAGGATTGCTGGGTCAAATGGAATTTCTATTTCTAGATCCTTGAGAAATTGCCACACTGTCTTCCATAATGGTTGAACTAATTTACACTCCCACCAACTATGTAAGAGTGTTCCTATTTTTCCACATCCTCTCCAGCATCTGCTATCTCCAGATTTTTTAACAATCGCCATTCTAACTGGCGCGAGATGGTATCTCAATGTGGTTTTGATTTTCATTTTTCTAATGACCAGTGATGATGAGCCAACAAACATATGAAAAAATGCTCATCATCACTGGTCATTAGACAATGAGAAATTCTTAACAGGAAGAAAAGACATACAATCTGGTACTTTGAAGAGAACTCTTGCTTCTATTTCATTTCATTCATATTAAAGGAGCTTTCCTGATCAAATAATCAGGAAACTATAGGCTAGCATATATACATAGAATACCAGAGGAGGTGGTTGAGCTCTCAGATAAACTAGCTGTGGCTCTGGCCAAAATTGAATAGAAATGTGTGATTTTTGATTGCAACCATTCTGTGCTACATGGACCAAGCAGACTTTGCTCTTTGGTAGTCATATGTTTCATTAACTCAAATAGCCCCATTATTCAACATTCTTGATTCAGTTTTATCCTTTGTTCACTTAAGTAAGAATCTGCATTCCCTTTGATTTTGAACTTTAGTTTTATTAAACATAGCTATTAAATATGGCAAATAACAATAACACATTCTTTTGTATATATCATATCCACAAATATTTTACAGATTTAACTAATAAAATTATGGAGTTACATGAAAGTAATATAAATAAAGAGAGCAGAGAAAAAGATTTTGGGTTTTACTCATAACAAGCAGCCAAGCTAATACTAATTGTACAATGCATAAGAGAGAGAGAGAGAGAGAGAGAGACCAGCTGTCAAGAAACTAGGGACAAGTATATTGTGCTATGAAAGAAAGAAGAAATTTTTGAAATGTAGTGGTTTTGTTAAAGATCATGTGCTAACTCCAGACATGGAAACCTATTGAACCCTAATCCTCTAAAGCTAACAAATAGCTCACTGGTTTTTGTACCACCTAGCAGAGCGTCACGAAGTTTTTCTTTTTTAAATGTCTGATTGTGGCAGTAAATCTAGCCTCACTCAGTCCATAAGTACTTGAAGAATCAGATGACTTTTGAACTTAATTGAACTGTTTGGCTTTTTGGAAGTGAAAGTTCTTATACCAGTGGGAAAAGGTAAAGGACTGGACATATTCAATGCTACTCCAGGCTATAATAGCACATGCTCCAATATTATCTCATAGGATGTTGCAGAGATAGCACTAGTTAAGATTTACCAACATAGGAGACTGTGGGAGTATTTGAAAGCCAGATGGTACAAATAGACCCTTTCTTTGTCATGCCTAAAACACAGCCTGTTCTAAGATTGTACAAAACCCAAACAAACCATTAGTATCTTTGGTTTCTCCTCCTGTCTCTGTATGTTTTTAGTTTGGTTTCTTTGAACAAATTCTACCATTACATAACTTGGGTTAGCTATCGTATAAATCTTTTTGCTGATAGGCAACAATCTAGTCTTTTGGATCGATGAACTATTAAATGTAGAACCCATTAACTTGAAGGAAAAAAACCTAGATTTTAAAAATAAGAGGTTCAATGGGCAATCACAATCAAATACACTTTCAAAAAATGATAAAATGAGGACTATGGAGTCCAGTAATAGGGACATATTTTGACCTAAAAGAAGCATAATTTGTTGTCAGCATGCATAGAAAATTAAATAATATAGTTCTATTTTTATAAGCAATTATAGTGCATATGTCTTTTGTGATTTGAGCAGGTAGGAAAGAAATAAAAATATTTAGATTAGTCACTGACTGTCTCAGTAGCATTCTCGCTAATGAGGCCGAAGGCCTGGGCTCAGTTAGCATTTCAATCTGTCAGTTCTGTTCTGTTTCATCACCAAAGCCAATAGTCTCAATCTCCCTTTGAGTTTTCCTCCCCAAATCAGGGACTTAGTCCTGTCTTCTACTCCCTAATAAAACCTGAATTCAGAAGTGAATCTTATGTAAAGAGGTTTCACATAAAATTTCTTGTTTCTCGTTAAAAATAGAAAGATCTGGTGTCCCTGGCCCTGCATTCTCCCATTTCTCTGTGCATTTATTGAGTATCTACTATGTGTCACGTATTATTTTAGCCTTTAGTGTGACAAAAATAATGTGAGAACCATTAACTGGGGTTAAATAGGACCATGAACGTTTCAGTCTATCGAATACCCATCCTACCCTCTTCACTCTTTTATATTGTCTGTCTTCCTTCTATGTAGATATTTAAGCCTGAATCCACATAATAAGATAATTCACACTGAGGTACAAATGGTAATAACAAAGATAAGTGTATTGTATCTCCTTTAGGTAATTTTCACTTCATTAGGAGACAAAGTCTTAATTCTAAAAAAGTCTAGATTCTGCTATTAGAGTCAACTCAGAAGCGGAAATATATTTGCCATCGCTACTTTAAACCAATGAGACACTCACTATGAATTTCCAAGCCTTAAAAATCTAGTTAGAATGGTGATCATTAAAAAATCTGGGGCCAGGCACGGTGGCTCACGCCTGTAATCCCAGCACTTTGAGAGGCCGAGGCGGGCAGATCACGAGATCAGCAGTTCAAGACCAGACTGGCCAACATGGTGAAACCCCATCTCTACTAAAAAATACAAAAATTAGCTGGGCATGGTGGCTCGTGCCTGTAATCCCAGCTACTTGGGAGGCTGAGATAGGAGAATTGCTTGAACCGGGACCTGGGAGGTGGAGGTTGCAGTGAGCCGAGATCATGCTACTGCACTCCAGCCTGGGCTACAGAGCAAGACTCCATCTCAAAAAAAATAAATAAATAAATAAAATAATATAAATAAATTAAAAAAAAATCTACAGACAACAGATGCTAGAGAGGATGCGGAGAAATAGGAACGCTTTTATACTGTTGGTGGGAATATAAATTAGTGCAACCATTGTGGAAGACAGTGTGGCAATTCCTCAAGGATCTAGAAATAGAAATATCATTTGACCCAACAATCCCATTACTGGGTATATACCCAAAGGATTATAAATCATTCTATGATAAAGACACATGCACACATATGTTCATTGCAGCACTGTTTGCAATAGCAAAGACTTGGAACCAACCCAAATGCCCATCAGTGATAGACTGGATAAAGAAAATGTGGCACATATACACCATGGAATACTATGCAGCTATAAAAAAGGATGAGTTCATGTCCTTTGCAGGGACATGGATGAACCTGGAAACCATCATTCTCAGCAAACTGACACAAGAACAGAAAACCAAACACCGCATGTTGTCACTCATAAGTGGGTGTTGAACAATGAGAACACATGAACACAAGGAGGGGAACATCACACACTGGGATCTGTTGGGGGGTGGGGGGCTAGGGGAGCGATAGCAGGGGGTGGGGAGGTTGGGGAGGGATAACATTAGGAGAAATACCTAATGTAGGTGAAGGGGGGATGGAGGCAGCAAACCACCATGGCATGTGTATACCTATGTAACAATCCTGCATAATCTGCACATGCACCCCAGAACTTAAAGTATAATAAAAATAAATAAATAAAAATTAAAAACCTATGTGGAGAATTAGGTAAAGAGCAGGAAAATATGCCTAAGAATACAACATATCTGGCTTTATTCACAGTTACAAATCATGGCCCTAACCATGGATGCCTCTCTCACAGACACATGGAATTGAACATAAAGAGCAGCAGGCAGTAAAATTATATTTCATACTCATTATTACAGACTTGTTTCAAATGAATGTGTTATAGATACTGGGCATACAATGTTCAGGTATATGTGCTTGCATATGTATTATATAAATGTAAAAATAAATATTAACTGTGAGTTCTGAGTTCCCATAGGGTAACACTGGTCTTTTAAATCCAAATCTCTCTATTCCCTTATTCAAAAAGAAATTCAAATCCACAAGGGAAGCAAATGAAACCACCTGTAACCCACTCGAGTAACATAAATAGGAGATAGATAGTTCAACAAACTGCAAATCACACATAGGTAGAGAAATAAGCACCCAAATTACACAGTTATCTCTGTTGCCTGTGCCAGAACTGAGAGTCAGACAGAGGCTGAATGGAAAAGAAGATATGAGAGCTAGGGCCCAGCTATGGCAGAGTATATCAAATTACTCCCATTAAAAAGAAGAATTACTCTCGTTAAAAAATTGCCTGAACAATCTCAGACCTGGTATATGAGAGCAATGGGTACTGAAAATTGAAAGGAATGTGTTTGAAAGTTCATAGACCTAAAGTTGGTAGCCTTGAGAAGGCACAACCTCTGAGGACACGGGGGCATTAACTTGGAAGAGATGTCCCTTGGAGGCTTGTTGGTGAAGAGAAAGAAGGAAGCAAGAAGTATATTTCGGGATACAGCAAAAATAAAAGTGAATCACAAAATTAAGTGATCTACTAAACCCCTTATCCAAAAGGCATTATTGATTTTTTAAAGCTACACTTTAATAAGAACTAATGATTCTGGTAATCTAGTAAGTCACCAAACTCCTGATTCCTATTTGCATACGACTCCTATTACTGGTCCAGGAAACTAAAATATTTCAGAATGAACATAAAAAATAAGACAATACCTACAAAAAGCTTTATAAGAAGAAACTAGAAAATAAGAATTAATCATTTCACTTGATTAAAAAAAAAAAAAAACTTCTAATAGCCAACTCCAAAGCAGAAGGAACTGCAGTAAAACATCTCAGTCCTAATAAGCCTTAACCAAACATTTGAAGATATGAAAAAGGCTCAAATATGAAGTTTAAAACTCAGAACAGAAATGTACAAAATGAGAGTTGACTAAACTCAGGAAATAAACTGAAGAAAAAGATAAACCCATTGTGAAAATGAATATATACTGACTAGTGACCAAGAGAGGAAAGATTAAAATGCAATAAGATGCAATGATGAAAGACACTTGAATCGCAAAGGGAAGGAAATTGAAATAAAGAAAGAAGTTTTTAAAAAGATCAGAGAAATGATTGCTATAGAAGGTAGTCAAAGAAATACAAACTACATATAATTATATTAATAGTTACAAAAGAAGAAAAACAAAACAATGAAATAGAGCTAATATTTAAAACTATAATCAAAGAAAACTTTCCAGAAATAACAGACCTGACTGTAAGTATTGAAGGGCACAACCTTTAATACCTTGGAACCACCTCCAAGTACCTTCAAAAACTAGCTCAAAACAGTCAACTCCAAGTCATGTGCTATTAAAAATATTAAACTTCAATTCTTATTTATAAGAATCCCTGGGCCTTGTAGTGGGAGGAGTCATTTCAGAAAGAAGGAAAATCAGATTGGCATTAGCCATCTTGACAACAGACAAAGCAAGGTAAGAGTAAAGTAGCATTTTCAAATAACTCAAGAGCGTGTGAGCCAAGGATTTTATTCAAACCAGTTATTCTTTATTAAGGATATAGAAATATATTTTAAACATGCAAGAACTCAAGGAATACTGTACTTATAAGCTCTACTAGATTAGGAAATTTTGAACCACCACTTTCAGTTCAAGACATGTCAGGTGGACAAAAACATAGTAAATATATAGAAGACCTAAGAAAGCAAAATCAGTAAGATACATCCATTTTATGTATTATAATAGTAATTTTTAATAACATTTTAGCTTTTAGTTTCAGGGATATGTATGCAGGTTTGTTATATAAGCAAATTGTGTGTCAAGGGGGTTTAGTGTACAGATTATTTTGTCACCCAGGTAATAAGTACAGTACCTGATAGGTAGTTTTTCGATCCTCATCTTCCTCCACTATCCACCCTCAAGTAGGTCCCAGTGTCTGTTTTTTCCTTTTTTGTGAATAATGTGTACCCAATGTTTAGCTCCCACTTATAAGGAAGAATATTTAGTCAAGACAGATTGTGTGGTTATGCATTCAACTTAACACCCTGATGTTAGAGAATATAGCTTCTTCTCAAGGTGTCATAAAACATTCACGAAATTTGAGCAAACATTAGGCCACAACTCAGTGAGTTTCATAAGTTATAAACAATATAAACATCATTACCAGATCATAGTGAAATGAAACTACAAATTAATAAGAATATTTAAATATCAGAACAGCCCTTCCATCTGTAATCGCTGGGAACTGCACTCCAGAGCTGTTCCTATTCAGCCATCTTGGATCTCCTCCCGTGTAATTTTTTAAAATTTTAAACAATTCTTGTGTATAAGGGGAAGTGAAACATAAAATTTTTAAATATCTAAGAAAAAATTATAGTGAACACACCACATGTTAAAATACAATTAAACCTTCTATAAAATGAAAATTCACATTAATAAAATGAAAAAAAACAAATCTGAAAAATCAATAAAATAAACTAAAAGAAAACACAAGAAAGGAAATAAAGATTTAGCATAAATTAATGAAATAGGAAACAAAAATAATAGAAAAATAAAATGGTGTTAAATATTAACAAATAGGTGAACCACAAATAATCTAAAATCAAAAGAAAAGGGGAAATATATACAAAGTAACAAATGAGGAGAAATAACTATTGAAACAGAGGAAAGTTTTAAAAAACTGTAAGTGACAACTTTTCACGAATCTTTTTGATAATGATTGAGCCATTTTGTATACCCACCAGCAATGTATGAAAATGTTTATGTCTCCATGGACATTGCCATCAAACTGTGCTGCAAGATTCTGAGTTGTCAGTTGGACAGATTAGAAATGGTATCTTAAGGCCGGGCCTGGTGGCTCACACCTGTAATCCCACCACATAGGGAGGCTGAGGCAGGTGGATCATGAGGTCAGGAGTTCAAGACCAGCTTGGCCAACATGGTGAAACCCCGTCTCTACTAAAAATACAAAAATTTGCTGGGCATAGTGGTGGGTGCCTGTAATCCTAGCTACTCGGAAGGCTGAGGCAGGAGAATCACTTGAACCTGGGAGTCGGAGGTTGCAGTGAGCTGAGATCATGCCATTGCACTCCAGCCTGGGTGACAGAGCAAGACTCCATCTCAGAGAAAAAATGATATCTTAGTGTAGTTTTATTTTGTTTTTCTCTTAAGCAAAAGTAAGGTTGAGTATCTTTTCATATTTTTAAGCATCTTTTTTGTTACCTGTGTGTTCATGTCTCTTGCCATTTTTTCTTTTTTCTCTTCTTTGTCTCAAATTTTAAGAGTTTAAGAAGAGTCATTATTTTGAATACATAACTCTAACTGTATACCCTCAGGGGAATATATTCTAAAGGCAAAAACACAAACTCTGAACTTACTTAGTAGGCTCATTTCTAGTAATGGTTTTGCTATAATAATTCCAATACTGTTTTGTGTGTCTTATAGGATAAGCAAATGGGTAAATATATTGATGTTACTGGGAACAGGGTTCATTGTGTGAAAAAGGAAATAAAAATATGGAATGAGAAAGAGGAACTCTGAGGTGTTGGATTAGAATTGGGGATATATATATATATATATATATATATATGAGCTTGTGCTTTTAAAACTGTGCATATATACATTCCTTAGTCTGTTTGTGTCACTATAAAGGAATGCCTGAGGCTAGGTAATCTATAAAGAAAAGAGGTTTATGTCCTCAATGGTATTGCCTAAGTTTTCTTCTAGAGTATTTATGGTTTGGGGTTTTACATTTAAGTCTTTAATCCATCTTGAGTTAAATTTTGTATAAAGCATAAGGAAGGGGTCGAGTTTTAGTCTGCATATAGCTAGCCAGTTTTCCCAGCACCATTCATTAAATAGGGAAACCTTTCTCCATTGCTTGCTTTTGTGAGGTTTGTCAAAGATCAGATGGTTGTAGATGTGTGGTATTATTTCTGAGGTCTCCATTCTGTTCCATTGGTCTATATATCTGTTTTGGTACCAGTATCGTGCTGTTTTGGTTACAACAGCCTTGTAGTATAGTTTGAAGTCAGGTAGCATGATGCCTCTAGTATTGTTATTTTTGCTTAGGATTGTCTTGGCTATATGGGCTCTATTTGTTCCATATGGAATGCTTCTGATTTTTGCACATTGATTTTGTATCCTGAGACTTTGCAGAAGTTGCTTATCAGCTTAAGGAGTTTTGGGGCTGAGACAATGGTTTTCTAATATAGGATCATGCTGTCTGCAAACAGAAACAATTTGACTTACTCTCTTCCTATTTAAATATCCTTTATTTCTTTCTCTTGCCTGATTGCCCTGCTAGAACGTCCAATACTATATTGAATAGGAGTGGTGAGAGAGGGCAACCTTGTCTTATGCCAGTTTTCAAAGGGAATGCTTCCAGCTTTTGCCCATTAAGTATATTGTCTGTGGTTTTGTCATAAATAGGTCTTATCATTTTGAGATATGTTTCATCAATACCTAGTTTATTGAGAGTTTTTAACACAAAGGGATGTTGAATTTTATTGAAGGCCTTTTCTACATTTTTTGAGATAATCATGTGGTTTTTGTCATTTGTTCTGTTTATGTGATGGATTACATTTATTGATTTGCATATGCTGAGCCAGTCTTGCATCACAGGGATGAAGCCAACTTGATCATGGTGAATAAGCTTTTTGATGTGCTGCTGGATTCAGTTTGCCAGTATTTTATTGAGGATTTTTGCGTCAATGTTCATCAGGGATAAGCAATATATTCTTTTAAATATGTATATATTGTCAAATGGCTAAATCAAACTCTGAATTGTATACTTTTGTATGTTTTCATATTCATTTTAGTTGTTAGCATACTTTATTTTCAAGTTGAAAAGCACCCTTAGCATTTCTCGAAAGGCAAATCTAATGGTGATGAATTCCCTCAACTTTTGTTTATCTCAAAAACCCTTTATTTGTCCTTAATTTCTGAAGGACAGCTTGCCAGTTATAATATTCTTGGTTGGTAAGGTTTTCTTTTCTAGCACTTTGAATATATCATCCCACTCTCTCCTAGTCTGCAGAGTTTCTGCCAAGAAATCTACTTATACTCCTTTGAAGGTTCCCTGTATATGATAGGTCACTTTTCTTTTGCTGTTTTCAAAATTCTCTTTTTTGTTAACTTTTGTGAATTTCATTATAATATCTCAGTATATATCTCTTTATGTTCAATCTATTTATATTTTTGGTACTTTGGGCTTCATGGATCTGGATGTTCATTTCCCTCTTCAGATTTGGGAAGTTTTCAGTCATTATTTCTTTAAATAAGCCTTCCACACATTTCTCATTATTTGCTATTTTGGGATTCCCATAATGTGTATACAGGTTTACTTGAAGAGATCATAAGCTTTCTTCACTCATTTTCATTTGACCTTCCTTTTTTTCCTCCTACTGAGTAATTTCAAATGACTTACCTTTGAGCTCATTGATTCTTTCTTTTGCTTCACTGACTCTATTGTTGAAGCTGCTGATGGAATTTTTCATTTCAGTCATTGTGTTTTTCAGCTCCGGAATTTTTTTATGGTTTCTATTTCTTTGTTGAGCTTCTCATATTGCTTATGTGCTGTTTTCTGATTTTATTCACTTGTCTGTGTTCTCTTGCAGCTCACTGAACTTGTAGTTCACTGAGCTCCTTTAATTATTTTGAATTTTTTCCAGATATTTCATGGCTATCCATTTTTTTAGGGTTGGTTACAGGTGCTTTTTTTTCCTTTGGTGGTATCATGTTTCCCTGATTATTCACGATACTTGTGGCTTTGGCACCTTCTCCAGTCATTAAAGACTGGCTTCACCAGGAAAAGCTCTTTGCCTATCAGCTTGTCCAGGGATTCTGTGTGTGCCAGTAGGCAAGATCTGTAGGTTGGCTTTGCTGAAATCCTTGGGCTGGTAAGCCTGGTGCATCGGTCAGTAATGGCACCCTGGTTACTGGGTTGTTAATGATGGGTGAGCCTGGAGCTTGAGTTCACCAGTGCCAGACATGCCTGGGGCCATGGGAGATGGCTGGACCCTTGGGCCATGAAGACCAGCATGCAGCTTAGGGTTGTAACGGCCATCCTTGTGCTGTGATGAGTTTGGATTCTGAGTTGACGGTGGCTGTACCAAAGGTCAGATCCATGGGAACCAGACTGATACTGGAGTTGGCCTGGAGCCTGAGTCTATTGGAGCTGGCCTAAAGCCTGGAGCCACAGGGACCAGCCATGTTTAGTGGTGGGCCTGTAGTTTGGATCTATGGGGACCAGCCTGGAGTCTCAGGCCTTGAGGGTTTGCCTATCACTAGGGTAGGCCTGTAAGCTTGGTCAGTGGGTATCAGCCTGGCACAAGGATTCCCTGAGGTGCTCATGGTGCTGGGTTCTACCATGAAGTTAGCTTTTCACTTTACTCTCTTCTCCCATACAGAAGGTATTTCTCTCCACACTGTGCTGTGTAAACTTGGGAAAGTAGTGTTGCAGATAATACAAAACTATTCTTACCCTCTTCAATGCATTTTTTTTTATGTCTGTGCTGCACCAGATACTGTAATCTCTCATCTGGATTCCATAGCACTTGCGAAGGACTTTTTTAGCCTGAATGATTGTTCAAATTGATGTTTCCATGAGGGGGCAAGCACTGGAAATGCCTATTCCACTATATTGCTGACATCACTCCTCTAGCTTGCATTTTAAAATTACCACTATGGTTGAATATTTTAAATTGTCTCTGTTAATTTGCATTTCTTTTTTTTGAATTGCCTATTGATGTCTTTTGTCCATGTTTCTATTGAAAAATTCAGTTGATATTTACTGATTTATAAGAAATTTTATATATTAAAGATTTTAACATAAGCTGCATATTTTAACATTGTTTAAAATCCAAAATTATAATTTTAAACCATACAAAAATAGCAAAACTAAAATATTGCCATATTCTTTTCCCACATCTATTGATATCATGGTAAAGCATTTCAGGAAACATTAAGAAAAAATTTTGACTCATTTTTAGGGATGATATGAAATTGAGTTAAGTTCCCACTACCTACCTTTTAAGAGAAACTTGCATCTATTTCAAAAATAGTGAACAATCCTTGGGACAACAAAGTGATCCATTTTGACAAAAATGCTAAGAAGATTGAAGCAAAAAAGAGAAAAGATTGTAGAACCAGTAGAAAATATATAGAGTATATTTTACTTCAGTTACATGTGACCCAGTAATTCAATAAAATTTAAGTGTCATTATAAAAAGATTATCTTGCAGATGTACATGTATTTTGAATTGGAGGGTTTTTACAGAGTTTCCATTTCTCTCTAGGTTCTTACATGAGATTGATGGAAAAAAGTAGTTTCAATAATCAAGTTGCAACAAAGAGTGGAATTTCTCTCTATGCAAAAGCAACTGGTTGGCATAAAAACTTAGCCTATAACATTGGCCTCATTAGCCTGATATTCCAGTCAAATTACTTCAGTACTGTCATTGAAAAGAAGAACTTGGATTACATATTCTCTTGACCTTAGCTAAGATTGAATCAGTGTGATTTGGGTGAAACAAGACTGAGATAGAAAAATAGGATCCTAGAAAAAGTATATAGAGAGGCTTGATCCAAGATGGCCGTTTAGGAACAGCTCAGGATTGCAGCTCCCAGTGAAAGCGCAGAGGGTGAGTGGACGCCGCATTTTTATTGCCCACAGACTAGGAAATTCCCGGGCGGAGGAGCTCCACGGTCACCAGCGCGGCTGTTTCGGCCAGCGCGGCTGTGCCGGCCAGCGCCGCTGCTTTGCCCCGTGTGGCTGCTTTGTCCGCGCCCTGGAGCAGCGGTTCTCCGTACAAAATA
>NW_016107547.1:3160119-3161276 GCF_001604975.1 Cebus imitator | reverse complement strand
AGGTGATGGGGAGGAAGGCAGCAAATCACACTGCCACGTGTGTACCTATGCAACAATCTTGCATGTTCTTCACATGTACCCCAAAACCTAAAATGCAATAAAATAAATAAATGGGAAAAAAAAAGAAAAATAGGATCCTAGTGTCAGTGCTCTGTGTCCTAGGTGCACATCATTTCCTTTCTCTGGGTTTTATCTTCCTCTTCTGTAAAATGAGGAGATTGAGTTAAATGGCTTATGTGTGGTGTGTTCTTTCCAAAATATTCTTTTAATTGTAGAGCACTTTTAGACTTATAGAAAAGTTGCAAAGATAATACAGAGAATTATCATATACTCCCCATGTAGTTTCTCCTATTTTTTTTAAATAATACAAAAGGCTGTTATAGTTTCTCCTGTTGTCAACATCCTATATCACCATGGCACATTTGTCACAACTAGGAGATGAGCATCAATAATTACCATTAACTGCACTTGACACTTTATTTGGATGTCACCAGTTATTCTTTTTTTTTTTTTAATTATTGTACTTTAGATTCTGGGGTACATGTGCAGATCATGCAAGATTGTTGCATAGGTACATTCATGGCAAGGTGGTTTGCTGCCTCCATCCCCCCATCACCTATACATGACATTTCGACATTTCTCCCCTCCCCACCCTCCCTCCTGCTTTCCCTCCCATAGCCCACCCTCAATGGATCCCTGTGTGTGATACTCCCCTCTATGTGTCCACATGTTCTCATTGTTCAACACCTGCCTATGAGTGAGAACATGCAGTGTTTGATTTTCCATTCTTGTGTCAGTTTGCTGAGAATGATGGTTTCCATGTTCATCCATGTCCCTACAAAGGACAAGAACTCATCATTTTTTATGGCTGCATAGTATTCCATGGTGTATATGTGCCACATTTTCCTTGTCCAGTCTATCATCGATGGGCATTTGGATTGGTTCCAGGTCTTTGCTATTGTAAACAGTGCTGCAATGAACATTCGTGTGCATGTGTTCTTATAGAAGAATGATTTATAATCCTTTGGATATATACCCAGTAATGGGATTGCTGGCTCAAATGGAATTTCTATTTCTAGGTCCTTGAGGGTTCTCCACACTGTCTTCCACAATGGTTGAACTAATTTACACTCCCAACAGTGTAAAAGTGTTCCTAT
>NW_016107547.1:3139645-3159778 GCF_001604975.1 Cebus imitator | reverse complement strand
GATTACAGGCTTGAGCCACTGCGCCCGGCCGTCTCCAGATTTTTAAATGATCGCCATTCGAACTGGCGTGAGATGGTATCTCAATGTAGTTTTGATTTGCATTTCTCTAATGACCAGTGGTGATGAGCATTTTTTCATATGTTTGTTGGCTTCATATATGTCTTCTTTTGAAAAATGTCTGTTCATATCCTTTGCCCACTTTTCGATGGGTTTGTTTGTTTTTTCTTGTGAATCTGTTTTAGTTCTTTGTAGATTCTGGATATTAGCCCTTTGTCAGATGGGTAGATGGCAAAAATAGTTTCCCATTCTGTTGGTTGCTGGTTCACTCTAATGATTCTTTTCTAGGATCCATTCAGAATAGGATATTACATTGTGTCATGTTTCCGTATCTTCCTATGGTCTGTAACAGTTTTCTGACCTAGATGACCTTGACGGTTTTTAGTAGCACTGGCCAGGTTGGTTTTTTTTTTATGTCCTTCAATTTGGATTTTGCTGATATTGTGCTTATGTTTAAACTAGTGGTGAGCTTTGGGAGGGGTAGACCACAGAGGTGTCATTACCATTGCATCATATCAGGTGTCCATGCCATCATGTACATGCTATCACTGATGATTACCCAACTGAGGTAGTGTTTTCCAGGTTTCTTCACTTTAAACTTACTGGGTCCCTCCTTTCCAAACTATACTGGATTACTCTGTGGTCTTTTTGAGCTCTAACATGTCATGAGTTTATTATTTTGCATACACATTCCCTTACTTGCACAAATCAATTTGATAGAGTAGAATCCATCACCCAGGATTGCATACTTGTGCTGGGTAAGTCAGCTGAAAGTTTTCTTGGGACCCATTTCATACTGTATAGCTATGTGAGAATTATCAGATATGTGTCATAAAATGAGACTCTAACTGCTTTATGTTAACCTTTATAAAAAATGTACTAAGAAATGATGATACCTTTTAAAATCTTAGGGATGCTCTAATTTCTGGAAACCTTCTACCAAAAGAACCCAAAACCTACAATTTCCAGATCCCAGAGCCCTGATGATAGAGGAAAGAAAATTAAATAAATTTACAGCTTTAGTGGTGCTAATGGGGATGGGAAGATAAATGGATGTATGTTGTATATTAAGTCGAGGATTTGGAATCAGGAAATTAGATGAGGTTTTTGTTTTAACTCTACTATACAGCTGTGTGAAGATGGCACTGAAGTTCTCTCAAAGACCTGAGTTTCTCTATATTACTCTCTCCAGAGAAACACAACTACAGGATCATCTCCAAGGGGAGGAAAGTAGAGAATTCAATGAGTCAATGACTTTCTGCTTTTCTCCACTTCCAGGATGGTTTTTTAAAACGATCAATTAATGATGCTTAATGAGAATTGCTAAACTTTATTGGGCATTTAATACATGCCAGGCATTTTTTTCTAGGTGCATTATGTATACTGACTCATTTAGTCTTCACAACAACCTTATGGAGATATTGTTATTGTGCCCATTTTATGGCGAGGATACTGAGACAAAGAGATTTACTTACCCAAGATTACACACATTATGAGATTTGAACCAAGAAACCTTGGCTCCAGAGACCCTGCTCTTTATTATACCACATAATAACTGCCTCCCTTTACATAGAGTGAAAGCCCCAAGAGGGCCAGTTTTTTGTTTTGTTTTGTTTTGTTCTGTTTTTTGTAACCAAACAATAAGTGTTATATCCTCAGAAACCAGGACAATGTCTAATACATAGGAACCAGCCAACAATTATTGCATGAAAGGAGAAGACTTGAGGATCCAGATCATGAATAAACCCCATTTTAATAATATAATTGGTGACTCTTTCAGAAGAACACTGTCGTGGTGTCACATGGTGTCACCCTCAGAAAACCCAGAACAAACTGGGTCCTTAAAACCACCACTTCATTCTCTCTAACACCTCATCTGTTCAGATGTTATAAGGCAGGTAAGAAGGTTTCATAGTTTTTCACCACTCACCGTTTTCCATCTTCTCTATCATATCGCCTGTCTTCCCAGCCTTTTATAAGCCCTGCTCCTTAACATCAACTGTGAATAATAAGTTGATGAAAGGGTTTTTTAAATTCTAGTATCTAAACTTTGCAGAAGGACACACACCATGTATTTATGGCTATGATTACATGATGCTAACTCAGGAAAGTGAGTTTCAAAACATCAGCTACCAGAGGTTGTGGATAAAAATCAATTAATACATTTCCATTTTAAAAATTTAAGAACATACAAATCAAAAGGGTAAAAGGAGGAGACAGCTATGTATGTCTATTTCTTACTCTCTATAGTCAGAAGTTTTATTTGGATCTTTTTAAAAGAACCTGGTTACTATTGCCATTGAGTACTCAAACCAGGAAAGAGAATAGGAGAAATTTAGGAATCTAAGAAACTCCCATCACCAATAATGAAGAAGTGATTGGCAGTGATTTGGACCATAGGGAAAGGGAAAAGTAGTTGAGCAGAAAATGAAGCAAAATAGAAAAGAAAAAGAAAATTTTAAAGAATTAAAAGTGCTGATTCCTGTCTAAATTTACATTTTTGCTACGTTATTCATTAAACTGTTTTTTAAATTTCTCCCACCATTATGCTGCTTATTCTTCCTGACTCCACAAAGCAAATAGTAATACAAAAATAAATAAAATTTGAGTTATGGAGACCACTTATTGATGCTGTGACTTGAGATGAAACCACTAAATAATTGTGCCTGTCTGATAAGGAATACACAGATGGGCCCGTTATGCAACTGCAAATGGAGATCATATATTAAACCTGTGATAAGGTAACTAACTAGACATGTTATTTATAAATATTGCTGTAGTCTTGGAATGGAAAATATAAAATACATAGTAAATGAAAGTTTTAAGATAATATAATATAGAACTGGGATATTAAAATGATTTATTACTCTGATAGAATCTTTTCCAACCTGAGTATTGGATAAAACTAGGACCATACTAAGGCAAAAAAAAGAAAAAAAGCATGCTGCAATAGAGAATAATTCATTTCATATAAGAAAGGAAAAGTAGGGATTCAAACAGGCGGAGCAGCAAGAAAGGTGTCCTCATTGCCTCTGTTATACTATCTCAATCTTTTCTTAATTGGCATTTAATTTTAATGTTTCATCGTGGCAGACTTGCAAAATGTGTTTTGTTAAACAGTTCAAGTGAAAATGCCTTTTCTTTTTTTTCTTTTAATTAGTGAAGTTCTTTCTTCCAAAAGGAATTAATTCTACGTATATATGACACAACAGCTTTTCAGGCTTTCAAAAATATTTGAAAGAGACCTCAAAACCATATTGACTACATTTAAATTGCTTTGAAAAGAAACATTTAAGTATGTTTTATTTATGTTCATGATGTAATGCAAGCACAGATAGCATTTTTAGTATAAAAAGTATATGTATAGCCCTAGGAAAAAAAAAGAGAAAAGTTGAATGAAACTGCTGAGGCAATAGTAGCTACCATAAATAAACATGCATTACTTCCTTTATTTAGTTTTTGAAAAATGCTTCTCTGAAAACTAATAGTTTTCAATCCTGCATGTAATAGGGTTATTACCAGGATAAAACTCAGAGCTGAAGGTAATTTATCAAAGGGCTATAGTTCACTCATATGCCAATTTGATGTTTAATGTAATAAAAATGGGATTTATTTAAGATGGAAAGATAACCTGCTTTCTGTAATGTTGGCAGTCACTGCATTTAATTCAAGTAGCATTTATTTTTGCAGTGATATTCCTTATTGCAGAAGCATCTAGTCTCACATCATGGCCACTGAAGTATCAGTCTGGTGAAATTGCTTCCCATGGGAGTTAAGTTGAAAGCTTTAAGTCATCAGGGGTCACCATCTGGGTAATGTACTTTGTATATTTTTCAGGAAGGGAACTGTCCAACGTACAAGCAGATCTGTAGCTTTGACAAGCCTTGGAAATAAAGTACAAAAGCTGTAGCATTCCCTAGCCTGAAGGAACATGAAGGGAACTAGTAGGGGAGAATGCTGACAAAAAGAGAAAACAAAGTATCTTGGAAAATATGATATGCTTTTGTCTTGGCATACTGTAAAGTAGGACATCATCCATAATGGTCAGGACTTTATTTGTAAGACAGATTTCAAACTTTCTCAGTAGATTTATTTACTGGACTACCCCCAAATTCTTGCAACAAATAAACATAACACCCCTAGCTGAATATGTTTGCATTTTAAGGTACAAGATGAATTCCCTGAGAGCAAAGTTACATTTGCCTTAAAAGCCTTATAATTTGAAGGTTAACTTGTATATTTACTATCAAAGCCCTATTTATTGTTAAGTATATTCAAAAATTACCGGTAAGAGAGTAGACACAAAACATCAAAGGATACATAATAACATTAAAAGGGTCCTGTCTCCTGACAGTTGTACTATAAAGATATTTCAATAAATTTAAAAACCTAAAAGGAATTCTACCCGACACCCAAATTTTCCTTATTCAGATATTTTGTAGATAATCCTTCAGGCCACTAGATTTCAAACTATATTCTTTGGATCTTTTGGACAGCCAAACCCTTTCAATCAAATAAATTCTGTTTTATCTATTTTATGTATTTGGGGATTGATCATATTTAATTGCTGAATGGTTCTGCTGCTTTAGAATGTTTTGAAAAGCCCAATTTTATACAGAAAACAGCAATAAAATAGATAGAACAAAACAATGAAGCTATCCATTCAGCTTAACAAAGGTTTGTTGAGCACCTGGTATTTTAAAATTATACAATAATACATGAATATATTATCATTGTAAAAGATTCTAACAATACTATGAGAATGTCAAAATATCCTTTTAGTTTTCACAGCTCCCCACTCTAAATATCAATAGTTTAGTGCGCATTTTTCAGGTCTCTTTCTATGCATTTAAATATATATGTATACACACACACACATTCTACTTAAACTAGATCATAGAATATACATTGTTCTACAATATTTTTCGTACAAATCTTAGAGCTCTTTTCATTCAGTACATACAGGTCACCCAGTGATGTGCTAATAAATGTTTAATAACAACCTTTCTGGCCCAGAAAGCCTTGATCTGCCACATTTGCTAATTCCCAGGATGTAAATATACCTGCCATGGCCAATTTCAACTGCCAAAGTAAAGTCAATGGAGGTGGAATTGGGGAGAGATGAGCACAGTCGGCTTTTGTAAAGCAGTATAAGCCAGCTCCAGCATATCACTGAATCAGTCCTTTTTCTCTCTCTTTTGGGCTTTTTATTTGAAATAATTTTAGACTTACAGAAAAGTTACTAATATAGCACAGAATCACTGTATTCCTGTCACTGAGCTTCTCTCAATATTAACGTCTTGCACAAACGTAGTACAATTACTAAAACTAAGAAATTAACATTGGTATGAGGCTATTAACTAAACTTAGAGTGTCATTCGGAGCTCTCCAGTTTGTCCATGGTCTTTTCTGTTACAGGATTCTTTCTAGATCCCCATGTTGTATTTACTTGTCATGCCTCCTTAGTTTCCTCCAATCTGATAATTTCTCAGTGTCAGTCCTTTT
This sequence comes from Cebus imitator, assembly GCF_001604975.1. NCBI lineage: Eukaryota > Metazoa > Chordata > Mammalia > Primates > Cebidae > Cebus > Cebus imitator. The sequence goes on along the minus strand of NW_016107547.1, from coordinate 3,154,216 downwards.
AATTCTTGCAAAGGATTTCATAGTACAGGTGTACCACTCTTCCATAGATAGATACATTGGTTGTTCTAATTTTTAACTATGTTAATAAAGTCAGTATATTAATGTTATAGTGAATTTCATTGCACATGCCCCCTTTGTGCCCCACATGTGATTATATCTTTACTACAGACTCCTAGAAGTAGAATGCCTTGGTCAAGGAACATTCTCAATTTAAATTGTGGTAGATATCAAAATTGCCTTCCAAAGCTACTTTACCGCTTTGCACCCCTATCAGCAATGAAGAAAACTTCCTGACTACCAATCACAGAGTTAGGTGCCAGGAACAGAAAAATGCAGAAGTCATTGTTCCTGCCTTTGGAGTGCTTAATAATGATGAGGCAGACATGTAAAACAGATATCTTTAATATAGTATGGTAAATTATATGATAGGGTGCTAAAAGAGAAACATCATATCCCTTTGTGAAATGTTCTAGGTAGTCAAGATCATCACTACTCAATAGAAATACAATGTGAACCATATATATAATTTAAAGTTTTATAGTAGCCATGCTAAAAAAGCAAGAAGAAACAGGTGAAAGTAATTTAAATACATATTTTATTTAATCTGATATATCTAAAATATTATCATTTCAATGTGCAATCAATATAAAATTATTTATGTGACCCTCTATATTTTTTCTTTTATATCAAGTCTTTGACTCTGACTAGCCACATTTCAAGTGTGCAATAGACACGTGATGAGTGGCTGCCATATTGGATAGCATAGGCCTAAGTCATTCAGCATGTGTTTCCCACATTTACTTCTGAAGCATTCGTGTGTGTGTGTGTGTGTGTGTGTGTGTGTGTGTGTGTGTGTGTTGAGTGAATGTTTGCCTCTTGAAAGAGAGTGGAATGGGGAAGGATTACTGATTATAAATGTTACTAGAGACCACAAGTCTTATTTATAAGAAACAAAGTCCAACATCCTAACAATATGCAGAGAGAAAACTGCAGAGAGATGTGGAGGTTTCTGCAGAAATGTGTAAGTTAAGAAGAGCTTCTGTACATGGTCAGCCTGCCTTGAGTTCCAAGGTCACTTGATTGAATTTGGAATTGAGGACAGCCAAAACAATCCATTCATTAACTGAACTTTGCAATGAATTTATAATTTTAGAGCATGGCTCTTTGCAATGGGATAGAATAAGAAGGATAATAATTACAAAATGTACAGGGCGCAGTACCAGGGAACATTAGTTAAAAGAGCATTAGGGACTGCCATTTTTAATCTGCTGAAAATACATCATTCCTGGAATATCTGAATAGATATAAACATTCTGTCCAACCACTGAATTTCAGTGAAATGCAAATAATGGAATGGGTACTCCCTCAGAGATCTGGGTAGCATTCATCTCCATTCATTGAGTATGTGTATTTTTATATATGTCATAGGGAACAGTAACTTTGACCTTGCTCACGGTCAAGAGTACTTATATTACATCTACCTTAACCAGCAGTGCTCATTTGGAGGTATATATTCCGGTATGGGATTTTAGGTTTATTACTTTCTAATTCTTATTTGTTGGTGACCAGCTTGCATAGTTGGCTAGCGTACTGAGGTAACAAGATTATGGGTCCGGTACTTACGTGTATGAGTGTTCCTACCGCTCTTTGCCTTTCCGACTGAGCTCACACCGGGCTCCTTAGTATTTCTCACACACTTCATGTAAGACTTCAGGGCTTTCTATAAATTCTGTTTTGTCTGCCTGGAACGTTCTTCCACTAGATATTCATAACGGCTTCACTTCATTCTAATCTTGGTTCAAATGTTACCTTCTCCAAGAGGCCTTCTCTGACCACCCTTACCTATTTTTACCTTCATAGCACTTATAAATACCTGATGTTATGTTTTTTTGTTTCTGTAACAGTTATATTCTATCTTATATTTTATATCATGTAATTTTTATTTGTCTGTCTTAACCCACTGTTCTCTCATATAAGTTTGAGAGGGTAGAGGTTTTCTTATGTTGTTTGCTGTTGTAAACTCAGAAAAAAAGAACAGAGCCTGGTATAAAGTAGGCACTCAAAAAAGTATTTGTTGAATCAACATACGAATGTGACTTAATATTGCCCTGTTTATTTATTACTAATTTTACCCTTACTCTAGCCAGTTGGCTCATAATGTCTATTCTTGGGTTTGGGGGACTCGCCTGAACAGTGTAGCTCCAAACACATAGCATAGATCTGGATGGGAATCCACTAGAAACTACGGAAGTTGTCTTTATACTGTATCTAAAGCTGTCATTCAGCTGGTGTGTACTGGTTAAACTGTATTAGTTGTTTATATCTGATAGCGATTTTGGTTGGCTAGTACCTATGTTTAGAGGAAATAAAGGGCCAGTAGACTTGCCATGATACTTGTCTGTGATCTGTAGCAAATAATTAACTTTCATTATATATTCACACAAATATATATTACAAACAGCTTGTTCCCTAGGAAAGATATAGTAAGTTCAAAAAATTAGAGAGCTTCACTGCTCTCAAAGAGTATTCTACTAAATATGCCAATACCTCTTTATCTGTCTTGATTGGCTGGAAGCAGTCCATTTCATCTGATGGTGAAAAACTAATCCTTACCTTATATATTTTGAAGTGAATCTCACCATGCATTTTCTCACATTTTCAAATGCCCCCAGGAAACTAGTTCAACTTAAAGTATATAAAATAGCCCCCTTAGTCTTCTAAATGAAAACTACTATGCCTTTTGTTACATATAGTTCATCTAATTTCACAAAAGTAATTGAACCAAGGGAGTGAAACACATTTTCAATATAGCTGCTACTATCCATCATATTGAAATTATTTGGGAGGCAGAGTAGACCAAATTTTCTGAAAAACTGAAAAATACCTCTAATTGGAACAAGTGTGTTAAACCAAACTTAGAGTCCATTGGCAAAGAAATCTCAAGGATGTCACTAATAAAGCTTTGTTAATGTGCCATACCATGCCTTACTCAGAACCACTATCCTTTGAGTTAAAATTATTTCCAATAATTGCAAGAGAAATTCATCAGGCAACACTGGCCTTAATCCAAAGAAATGGGTAGAAACCAATTAAATGCTTAAAAGTTTTAAGGATAAATTAGGAAGTAGGTGTAAGAAATCTCTTTAGCTTTAACTAAAAGAGGATGAATGATTTTTAAATAGGCTATCCTTCTCTGTTCTTGGTCACTAATTCAAATATTATACATGAGTGTTACACATACTAATTAACCCCTTTCAGTTCATCTAAGAACACAAAGAGAAATATGAAATGACTTATGAGCAGATTCACTTTTTTTTTTTTTTTTTTTTTTGCCTTTTGGTAGGATTTGGTTGTTCTTGAAAAATGCAATGAGAAAACAGATAAGAGGTTCTCTAGCTTTTTGCCCTAAGCACAGTTTTCCCCTAACATTCTCTCCCTTCAGTGACTTCATTCACTCTCACAACTTCAACTATTGTCTCTGTACATATATGACTTTTCAGTCTTTTTCTAGCTCTAATATCCCCCAGAACTTCAAACCTCCTGTAGTTAGTATTCACTATCTGGATGGCCTGTCAGTCCCCGAAACCCAACAGCCCTAAAGGCTGAATTCATTGCATTCTTTTCATCTTTTCATCCTGTCTCAAACCACATACTCAAATAGTCATCAATCAACAAAACACAAATCCAGTACCAACTATTTGTAGCAAGTGCTAGGTTAATAAAGAATTCTCTATTAATGGTTCCACCGTTGTTTCAGTTAGGCTCAAAACCTGAACCATTTTGGATTCCTCCCTCCTTTTCCTCACATTTTTCTATGCCCTCCCCCAGCACACCTATACACATGCATGAATGTGTGTGTGTACATACACACACACACACACACACACACAGAGAGAGAGAGAGAGAGAGAGAGAGAGAGAAAGGACTTGATGCCAAATCCCTAAACGCCATTTATGCAATTTCTCCTTAAGAAATGTTTGCATTCCCACTGCAAATAACTGAGACACTCCTGTGACACTGCTCTAATTGAGGCACTAATTACTTCTTTCCTAGATTATTGCAATGCCATCCCAATTGATTTATTTGCCAGATCCTTAGGTCTCCAATCCATTCTTCTCCACACTACTACTGGATTTATCTTTCTGCAAAGGAAGTTTTTATTATATCAGTCATTTGCCTAAAAACCTTCAATGCTCCCCACTATCGATTTTATCCTCCTAAAGAAAATCCTGATAATATCACTCATCCTCTCAAAAAATAAAAATGCTTGTCTGCTGCCTAATAAATTGAACCCAAATGTCTAAGTGTGGCACTCATTGTCCTCCACAATGTGGCTCTAATCTTCCTTTGTGCCTTAACTTCCGCTACCACCAGCACATAGCTAAGCTCCAGTGAACCCCAGCAACTTCTTTTGCCTCAGAGACATCCTGTACTTTACAAAGTCATATTCTGTGCAGCCCTGTCCCTGCTCCTCACCCATTGTTGTCACCTGTCAAAGCCCTACACATTCTTCAAGGCCTCTATCTACTCCCACTTCATTCAAAAATTATTCTTGATCAGCCCAATCTATTTTAATCTGTTGTTCCTTTAAACCATTTCTTTTAAAACAAAAGCTTCCTTTTTCCCAGATGGCAAACGTCACACATGTTCATTGTAAAAAAAATATGGAAAACACAGAAATCATAAAGAAAATAATAAAAATTCTCTGTAAGCTTCCCATGCTGTTAACGTGTTGCTATATATTCTTCCAAACCTTTTTTTCTCCAGACACGAACACGTGCACATATACGCAAACACATACACTTCAGATCACACTATTCATAATGTTTAGGAGCCTAATATTTTTCATCTGATGCCTTATGAATATTTCCCATGTCATTTATATTGTCTTCTGCAACATGATTTTTAACAGCCACATAATCTTGTATTATTTACTACCTCATCAGTTATTTGCTTATTCCCCTCTTGATATTTAGATTGAGCATAACGCTCTAATATTATTGTCAGATGTTACAATAGATAGCATTGTACTTTGGCAACATTCATAGTTAATTCATAGAAATTAAATTGTTGGCTCAAAAGGTAAATCAGATTTTAAGTTCATTTGATAAATGGTGCCACATTGCCCTTCAGAAAGGTCACTGTATTTTTATACTGTCATAGGGAGTGTATGAGAGTGCCCATCTTCCTGCACAGTGACCAACACAGGGTACTTTTTAATCTTCTGATAGCAGTTTGAACCTGTGTTATATCAATCATTCTGCATAACATTATTTTATCCTGGTACTGCTACCAAATCCCACCCTAATAAGCATCTAGATATTACCACCTGCAGCAACTATCATAGGGCTTTATGCATACTAGGCATTCAGGAAATATTTGCTGAACTGAGTTGAATTAGAGCCATAGAGAAGGTCTTCCATGTTCTCATGATAGTCTGTCCACCATTACTCTGTAATAGTTTCCATATGGAAACCAATGTTACATGACTAAGAGAAATGGAAAAGCAAAGGGTCACAGCAGTGAGAGGCTAAGTCAATTGTACTATAGTGATACCAATTTCTAATCCTATCATTGGGATAGGTTTGGCCTCAAAATGTTAACAACAGCTACTTTAACATCTGTTAGTACCCATATATGTGTCATAGTATGCAAGTAGCTACATGTATGATGTATAAGCATAAATTCCCAGTTGCTCGGACTAACTAAAAGAAAACTATTCATAACATTTTTAGGTGCAAAGGGATACCTAGCTTGGAGATCATCTAAATGAGTCTGGAATAAGTTAATGTATGGCTTGTTCTCTTGCAGCAGTACATTTGTTTGGCCTGACTTGGCAGTTGCAACCAGTTGAAGGAGAGCTGTATGCAAATGGAGTTAGCAAAGGGAACAGAGGCACCGAGTCCATGGACACTACTTACTCTCCAATTGGAGGAAAAGTTTCTGATAAATCAGAGAAAAAAGGTACAGTGATCAAAATGATTTGTTGACTGTTGATTACTTTTCTTCTAATTTGGTGATTAGGACCATATCTGTGATGGTTTCACTTCACATTAAATTTCATGATCACTTGAAAGAAGTCCTCTACATAGACAGAATAAATGCATGTAACTATCTTGTGAAAGCAAATTTTCCTTGTCCCCAGTGCCTTGAGTATAAACCAATTAAACTTTTCAAATATGTTGGCAATTTTGAAAATAGATAAATATTTACAGAATGAAGGCTTCAATACAATGGAAATTGCATTTCGCATATAACTACCCTAAAGCAATGAGGACTTTTGATTAAGTTCTCTGTGTCCAAGCCCATCATTTATATATAACATTTTACAAAGGGTATATGGAAATTTCTTCTGTTTGTAATAAGAAAAAGCTTTTTCTGCTTAATGTAAAGGTGAATGTTTATGTCAAAGTTGGATAACATGATTTTTTTCTAGTTGGGGAACATGAATTCTTCCTAGTTGGGAGAAAGAAAAAAAAAAAATCTCTTTGAGTCCTGAACTGTTAAGTTTAACCAACATGAGTTTGAATTATCTGACTTATTATAAATAAATGTCACAGTACCAGCACTCCCAACATCTTATTCACACTGAATGATCTTAGTCTTAACATACAAGCAGTGAAAATAGCTGGAAGTACATATTTTTATTGAAATAGGATTCAGGGCCGGGCGCGGTGGCTCAAGCCTGTAATCCCAGCACTTTGGGAGGCCGAGGCGGGTGGATCACGAGGTCAAGAGATCGAGACCATCCTGGTCAACACGGTGAAACCCCGTCTCTACTAAAAATACAAAAAATTAGCTGGGCATGGTGGCGCGTGCCTGTAATCCCAGCTATTCAGGAGGCTGAGGCAGGAGAATTGCCTGAACCCAGGAGGCGGAGGTGGCAGTGAGCCGAGATCGCGCCATTGCACTCCAGCCTGGGTAACGAGAGCGAAACCCCGTCCCAAAAAAAAAAAAAAAAAAGAAGTAGGATTCAGTACAGAGGGACTTGAGCCAACTAAAATTCCAGGAGGTCAATTTAAAAAGTAGAAATTGAGAATAATATGTATAGCCAGCAATATCCTGGGTAATTTTAGGAGATCAAAAATAAATAAATGAATGAATGACCTAAATCTTACCTCCAAGAAGCTTTCAATTTTATACAGGCGATAACATAATCTTATTTTGGTTCATTAGTTGCAACTAAGATATCATTTTTTAATACAGTAGTTATTTGGGTTAGTACCCTTCCCTTGTGTTTTTAATTCCTTTGGTGGTTGGCGGGGGGGGGGGTTGTTTGTGGGTTTTGTTTCATTTTGTTTTTGTTTGTTTTTGAATAGGTAACTTTAATCCATGCTTAAGTAAAAATTAATACTTAGGGTTCAGGAAAATATTATGGTTTTCAATTGGTGATGCAGCTTGCTGTATGTTCTCATTTGAAAATACATGTTTCTAGCCTGGACTGACCTTTCTCAGCAGTTTCACTGTTACTCCTGAGAGTGGCTGAGGAGAGTAGATGGCTCAGAGGTGGCAGAGGAAAATGTCTGCCACTCTTACTTCTCAGATTTTTCTTCCTTTTCTCCCTTACCTACTCATCTACTAGTTTATCCCTTTATATCTGAAAGTAGAAGAGCTATCATTTGGTATTATCTGCCTAGGGTTTCTTGCCATTCACACTAAAAATCAGAATTATCTGTCTGAGGAAAATGAAACAGGCAAGACAACAGGTCATCACATAGTTGTAATTAGAGTATATTGATTTTATATTCTAATTTAGATCTCTTACAATTCCTTTCCATAAAGTAAGCTGATGATGATAGCTAAAATTAATTTAAAATTACCATGTGTCCAGAATTGTTCCAGATACTTTACATGGATTATATCATGAAGGTCACATTGTGGTCCTTGTTGTCCAAATGAGAAACAGAGGCGCAGAGAGGTTAAGTAACTTGCGCAGTGTCACAGAGCTAGTAAGTGGTATTCTGATTCCAGAGTCCAGTCTCTTAACTTCTACACTGTACTAAAAACCTCATATGGAACATCTGTGAAGACCACAAAAAAACTTTTTACACAATGAAAGCAAAGCCCCAGAGTCTACTCATGATAGATTTTAGAGACATTCTACATACCTATATTTTTAATATGTTGTGACAAGTTTCATAAATGAAAAATGCTTTAAGTTTCTATTCAATTATAACAACAAACAGAGCAAACCGACTTCAATTTAATACTTTATTAAGAAAAATCATTATGGGTTGATGCCTCATATACCAAGTTGTTAGCTTAACCTGACTTTTTATGGAAGCCTGAACAAAACCTTAACTATAACTGCACGTCATGGCTCTGCTATATTAGGTCTTTACTTCATATTATTTATCGAGTAAAAACTTAGCTCCTTTTTTTTTTTAACTGCCAGGTGCATACTAATTCAAACTTTGCAGAAGATGTAATACAGCAGAAGGGTATTTTCAAATGTTCAGTTGTACCCTTTTATGATTTTCTACATAACACACATCCCATAAATACAGCTCTAGAAGCTTGTCTTGATACTGTATGCACTAAAATATGAAACTGATAACCAGACCATTATTTCTAATTTTTTTTTCCCTTCTCTCCTAGAAGATTGGGCATTATAGCACTGTGGTTAAAAGCCTGGATTCTGGAGTCAGAGAGACCTGGCTTTGAATACTAACTGTACTATCATTATCTCTCCAACCTCAAGTAATTGACACAACCTCGCCCAGCCAGTGGCCTTATCTGTAACATAAGGGTGATAATAATAGTACATGTCTCATATGGTCATAGGAAGGAGTAAATTATACAATTGATATAAAGCATATAACACAGTCCCTGCCACATTGCCTAATTTAGCCGCAGTTATTATTGGACCAAAAGATTGGAAAATCGCCTTGAGGTTTTTGAACTTCATCGACATTCCGTTAGGTGCTATAGAACCTGCTTTCAAACTAGTATGAACTTTGTAGTGAACGATGACATTCTTGAGATTGCAATGTTTTCTCTCTTTAAAGTTTGGTCTCTGCTTACCAATCTAAAATCTATTATTTTTAAACTATTATCACTATAATCATCAGATAATGGATAAGTAGAATGGCACTTTTTAAAGAAACATCAAATTCTACTGGAATTGGTTTCCTATTAACAGTTGTTGTATATATATGCTTCTCATGAGAAAACAGAATTTCCTCACCGCTTAGTTATCCAAATGAAAGAAAAAGAGTATTTGATTATAGACATTTAGTATGCTAAAAAATTTATGAACACGCTAGAATTTCAGTAAGCAGATATAAGTCACAACCACATCCTGTAATCTACCAGAAAAATCTTCGTTTTCATTATTAAATAAATATTTATAAAATTGAAAGTATTGTACCACAACAGTCCTTCACTACATTAGAAGCTTACAAACTAGTCATAATTATTTAACCAGTAAACATTATGTAACACCTGCTTTAAACAGAGCAGAGGATCTGAACAAATAAAAGATTTATTCCTAGACCTAATTATGTAATGTCTACAAATAAAATTAAAAATAACTACCATGTAACTTATCAAAAAATATAGAATGTTAAAATCTTAAGGATTATCAAATCCAACATCCTTATTTAGAAATGAAGAAAATTAGGTCCAGAAAAGTTGAGACCACACAGAAAGAGCTGGGACTAGAAGAGAGGATGCTTAGTTTCATGATTTATATTTTTCACCTGTTACTGTAATAGTATAAGACAAACTAAATATATACATTTCTGAAAAGGTTTTCAATAAGGAATTATCATAGAGAAAAACTGAACAAGTAAAGAACTTGACTTTATTCAGGCTATTGCAATAGAAAGGTTTTGTCTTGGTCTTATATAGGGAGGGGTAGATACATGTGAGGTGATTTACTAGTGGAATTGTGTTGCAATCAGGGGAAGTATCAGTTAGCCGAACAGGAAATGTGTATCTCCTCGTCTAAATTGTTTATGAGACAAAGAACGGGAAATTGGAGGTTCTGTATCTGGTCTTACAGTGGGTTCAGGCAATAGGGGAAAAGTCTATGTTTGCCCTGTTCAGGGGTGAGATTATAGGTGAGTCTTAGGGGCATCATGGGAAAGAAGGGACAAAAAGTTTTATCTTTAGTCGTTTAGGGAAGGGTGTTTTATATGTGTTTGGGCCTTTGTTTGTTTGTTGTCATTGTTATGTTTTGTTTTGTTTTTTGCATAAGCCATTTCCCAGGACACAAAAAAGTGGGAGAATTTCAGAAAACAAAAGATTGGGGGATTTCTTAAGCAACGTTGTTTTCCAGGTACATTAGGTTTCAGGTAAATTCCCATATTGTCAGTAGCAATATAAATGAAGACGAAATTTATTGGGTAGTGGAAGATACTCAATTCCTGAAGGTTGGATGTCAAAATAGAACACTAGGAACAAAGAAGGATGGGTGAGGAGAGAGAGAACTAAAGAATACTAAAAGCAGGCTTTATCTCCATTACAATTTTGCAAAAGTTGCCCTTGGGGGAAAGTGGCATTTCTTTTAAATTCATCCCTCACGATCTATCTCCACAAAGTTGAAAAAAAATGACATTTTTCTAGTCAGTGTCTGCTGAATATACGACCATGTAAACAAAATACAGCTGATTGATATGACACAATTTATAGCCTGTCACGAAGATGCTTTAGCCAAGACCACATAGTGACGATAGTCTCACCTCTCTGGGCTCCAGTTTCTCGTCTGAAAAAGAAAGGAGTTGGCTTTCAACCCTTTCTAGGGGCAGGGAAGAGGGGGTGGTGAGTGGATAGTGGAACCCTTTTTACAAATGAAATCTTAGCCAGAAATTACAGATTTAAATAGAAAACAGATAAAAGCCAAGTTTCTCCAGATACGGTGAGGGAAGGGGGCGGAATCCCTTCGTCTTTGCTTTCTTTGCCCTTTATCCTCTCAGCAGCTGCTAAGGCTTTGACAAAACGCAAGGCTAATTTATCTCTAAGATCCCTTTCAGCTGTATACACTATGAGTTAATGCATTCAAATTCTGCAGTTAAGGAAGAACAATGAGCCAATACGAGTAAAAGTGGACCCATCTTTGCAGAAGGGATATACTTCTGGAAAGAAGTGAAATGTATGTCTATAAAGTTAGTAAACCACATTGCCATTTAAAGTATTTGCAGGGAATTCTGTTGTAATTCAAACAATTAATTCCCAGTTTTCTACCTTATAAGTTTGGAGGTTTGACATGTATATAACATTAACAGCTTGCACTTCGAGAACATTTACAATTTTTAAATATTTTAATGTCTTTTAGCCACATAATAGTTTTATTCTGCGGCAGCTATTGTTACCTGTGTTTTGTTAGTTTGTTTAAGACAGAATTTCACTCTTGTTGCCCAGGCTGGAGTGCGATAGTGCGATAGTGCGATCTCAGCTCACCGTAACCTCCGCCTCCCAGGTTCAAGCGATTCTCCTGCCTCAGCCTCCCGAGGAGCTGGGATTACAGGCATGCACTACCACACCCAGCTAATTTTGTATTTTTTTCTTTCAGTAGAGACAGGGTTTCTCCATGTTGGTCAGACTGGTCTCAAACTCCGGACCTCAGGTGATCCGCCCACCTGGTGGACCTCCCAAAGTGCTGGGATTACAGGCATGAGCCACTGTGTCAGCCTTGTTACGCATTGTTTTATAGTTGAAAAGGAAAACACAAGAACGTTAAGTGACTTGCCTTCCTCAATAGACATAACTAAAGGCAGAGCTGAGATTGTGATCCAGTTTCTCCTTACTGTTAACTCAGCACCCTTTTTTGAGCCTTTTCTTTCCTTTTTCAAAAAAATTCCTTTCTCAAGGCCAGTTTGTTTAAATAACAGCTATCTTGATTAAAATTCTGAATGCATTCAGTTCAAATACTGTACTCTTCCTTAAGAGTACTTGGCAAATCTTATATTTCACAATCCTTTCAGCAAGCACTCTCCGTCTTCCACAAAGCAAAAGATAAACAGACATACACACCACAAATACTCTTGGGAATTGAAAACTAAATTACAGTGCAAAATGTACTGTTTATACCACCTTTAATTGTGGAACTATCCAGAAGGAGTGTGTGTGTGTGTGTGTGTGTGTGTGTGTGTGTTTTTTTTTTTTTTTTTTTTTTTTTTTTTTTTTTTTTTTTTTTTTTTGCTTTGCTTTCTTGGCAGCATACGTACCTTGGAACATTTTGTACAATGACAATTGTGGATCTGAAATAACAAGATAAATTCTAATTTACTTAAGGTTTTGCAGATATTTATTTCACAGACTCAGTCAGTAGATAAAGGTTTATTATGTGGTACCAAACTAAAAACCTCCACCAACCCCACCCAGGTAATCATCGTGCATTTAGATGGAACACAGTCCTGCAGTATAATGGTTCTGCAATATTGGTTCATAGGACATGTGGATATTCAGCTGCCCTTTGAATCAACCCATAGTTTCAGTATCTTTTACTTAAAGGATATTACAGCCCAAGACATTGAGGTAGAATTGGGAATAATTCATACAAGCACAACAAACCACATGAATAAAATAGTGGTAATGCACTAACAAAGACAACAATGTTGGGAGTGTAACAGTATTATTTTTAAAGATTGATGGCAAATTACAGTAAATGTTTCCTATAATGCTATATAGATGTTTCCCTAACATAAGGTTTCAGAGGGCCCAGCTAGAGTACTGCAGCTTGTTTTCAACTATATTAAATCACTTTATCAATATACTTCAGTTTTAACAAAAGCTTTCCTAAAGCATATTGGAGACTTGACTTCTAAAACAGATATATGGAAAGGATTCCCTATGCTAAAAGACAAACTTATTGTATAAAAAATTCACATTAAATGTCCTTGGCCAAATATGTCTAATGTTTCATTCTTTTTTCATTTTAATCCTCATTTTACTTAAAAAAAAAAAAAAAATACACACCTTTCCTGTGACGCAATAAGAAATAAGTCTGTCTTGTGGTCCCTCTAGCCTAACGGTCTGCATCTGACAGGGTCACTAAGTTGTATGCTGTAGAATTCCATATTTATCCTCCTGGACCAGTCCTTCCAAAGCTAAGGGATCTTCCCATCACATTTTTACAACATTTTAGTTTTGTGAAGGAGATAGTCCATTGTAGAAGTTTATCAGCCGTGTGTGTTTATGTGTGTGTGTATGTGTGTGTGTGTGTGTATTTTTTTTTTTTTTTATATTTTTGTTTTTTTTTGAGAGGGAGTCTTGCTCTGTCACTCAGGCTGGAGTGCAGTGCCACGATCTCCGCTCACTGCAAACTCCACCCCGCAGGTTCAAACAATTCTTCTGCCTCAGCCTCCCAAGCAGCTGGGATTACAGGTGCCCACCACCATACCTGGCTAATTTTTGTTTTTTAGTAGAGATGGGCTTTTACTATGTTGGCCAGGATGGTCTCGAACTCCGGACCTCAGGTGATCCGCCTGTCTCAGCCTCCCAAAGTGCTGGGATTCCAGGCATGAGCCAACGTACCCGGCCAGCCATGTGTATATTTAATTCTGTTGAATATCCGTTTATATCTTTGAACCTGTATTACTTTTCAAGGAAGTTCAAACATCTACTAGCTTTTTTTGTGTAGTCCAATGTAATTCTAGTTACTTGAAGTTTACTTTTGAATATGAAGTTTTAGAGTTCCAGAATTTAATGCACAAATCTGCATTTTTCCTGTGTGTATCTTTTGTAATCTCCTAGATGATAATCACATAATTCTTTTTTAGCCTCCACATGTCTAATATTAAGAGCCCTTGCGTTGACTTCTGTATTCTTCTTGCAGCTTCTATTTTCCCTTTGTCATTTTAATGGTCATTTTCTATTCATTATAATTATACTGAAAAGGTCAGCCACGACTCTACACAGATACCATCGTCTCTTCTTGGTTCTAGGAAAGGGAAGAATAACAGTTAAAAAGTTGGGTTGAAAGAGAAATGATACCTGACCACCTCAAGTGCTTGATTAAACTAATAACAAGGGAAGAAAAATGAAATTCTTAGTATTCAGAAACACAGAAGCTCGTGATTTTTAATCCTATATGAGCCAAGCTGCTACTTTAACTATACTAAGTACTGTGGATGGCTAACAAATAAAGCAGAAGACGTAGTGCTTGCCCTTGAGTAGATTCCTATTACATAGGAGAGCTGGAAGAAACATGCATACATACACATACAATACGAACAACATGCAACAAACTTGTACAGAAATAAGAATAAGATGGTTAGGTGACTAAGGCTTAAAAGAAAGAAGATGGAAATCTGACTGTTTTTGGATAAGTAGTTTGAGTCAGACCTTGGAAAACAAGAAAAATCACTCCTAGTGATCTTGAAGAGTACATATTTAGGAGAATGGAATAATTGAGTAGTAAGGGGGAAATGCAGATGGTCATAGCCTAGGTGGTAAGTGGGTAATGAAGCAAAGAGGCAGCTGATAGAAACAGTTCAGCAAGAAGAGGGAGATAAACAGTATGATAATTAGACAAAAGGGCAGTTGGATCATGTTATTTCCTTTTTTAAAAAAATTTTTTAAAGAAGAGAGACTTTTTTTTTTTTTTTTTTTTTTTTTTTTTTTTGC
>NW_016107547.1:3111330-3139589 GCF_001604975.1 Cebus imitator | reverse complement strand
TTTTGCCCTGTCACCCAGGCTGGAATGCAATTGCGCAATCTCGGCTCACTTCAACCTCTGCCTCCCTGGTTCAAGCAATTCTCCTGCCTCAGCTTCCCAAGTAGCTGGGATTACAGGTGCACAACACCATGCCCGGCTAATTTTTTGTATCTTTCATAGAGACAGGGGTTTCACTGTGTTGGCCAGGCTGGTCTTGAACTCCTTGTGATCCACCTGCCTTGGCCTCCCAAGGTGCTGGGATTACAGGCCTGAGCCACCATGAGAGACTTGTGTGTGTTTGAAGACAAACAATAAGAAGCCAACAGAGAGGGAGACACAGAGTATGAGTAAGAAAGAAGATTGAGAAGGGACCAAAGTCCCAGCAGAGGCAGGAGAGAAGAGGAGGGAAGAGCCTTAGAGATAAACTGGACATCAAATTGTACAGCATACTGAGTATGAAAGAGGTATTTTGATATTTTAATAATGAGATAGGAGTTGAAAAAGAGGACACAGTAAGTGTGGTAGCATCTACTACTATATTATTACTCTCTGCCATGAGTTTTGTCTGTGAGAAGTTTTAATTCATATAATTGAAGATTTTCTGCATGCCTAAAAGGTAGAAATCAAAGGCTATAGCAGTATGGCAAGTTCTGAGCACTGGTGCCTATGCTTCTCTTTCTGGAGGCCTGGTACAACATGTGTCATCTCCTCATTACTCTCAACTATGTGAAAGGTAGTTCATCATATAATTGTTTTATTAAATGCCCAGTAAGTAGTTGTCAAAAATGTAGACAGATGTGAATGTTCTATCCTCTGGGGACTTATATTCTAAAATAAAGCAGGGGGAACTGGATTAACTGAGCTATAATCAGCCATCCTGCCACCATCCAAAGATAAGAAGGATGTGATCATAATAACTGACATATAACAGTATCTAACATTGTATTAAATATAGAAAATGGGCATCCCTGAGGTGTACGACCAATCACACATTCTAAAATACTGGCCAGGTGATAGTTCAGCTTCTAGGTCGCAAGTAACATTCTAAAACCACTTGAAAATACATAAAACCTCTTGTGACGACAGTACATGATGGTTTGTGTGTATATGCTATGCCAATTCACACTAACTGTATTTTTGTGACAGCTTTATTGAGATGTAGATTATATAGCATAATATAATTGTGTGCTAATTTAAAGTGCACATTTCAGTGATCTTTAGTGTATTCAGAGTTGTGTAGCAATCACCAATATTTAATTCTAGAACATTTTCATCACATCAAAAAGAAACCTCATAGCCATTGGTCGTCACTCCATATCCCCACCTCCCCGCAACCCCTGACGACCACTAATCTACTGCTTGTCTCTATAGATTTGCCTATTTCTACATTTCATATGAATAGAATCATATAATATGTAGCAATGTATCAATACTTCATTTTTATGGCCGAATAATATTCCATAGTATGGGTATACCAAATTTTGTTTATCCATTCATTAGTTGATAGATCTTTGGTGGATTTTTACTTTGGGGCTATTGTGAATAATGATTCTATGAAAATTCACGTGGAAGTTTTTATTAGAAAACCTGTTTTTAATTCTTTGGAGTATACACCAAGTTGTGGAATGACTGGTTCATATGGTAATTCTGTGTTTAACATTCTATATTTAACAGTTCTTCAACTGATGAACTGTTTTCCAAAGCAGCTGCACCATTTGACATTTCCACCAGCAATGTATGAGAATGCTAGTTCTCCACATCCTTATACTTGTTATTGTCTGTTGTTTTATTTTAGCCATCCTAATGTGCGTAAAGTGGTATCTCATTGTGGTTTTTATTTGCATATCCCTGATGACTAATGATGCTAAGCTTCATTTACTGTTCTTATTGGTCATTAGTCTGTCTTCTCTGGAGAAATGTCTGTTCAGATCATTTGCTGTTTTTTCAATTACTTAACTTTTTATTGTTGCATTGTAAGCCTCCTTAATATAGCATAGATACAAGTCCTTTATCCAATATATTATTTGCAAATGTTTTCTCCCATTCTGTGGGCTGCTTTTCCATTTTCTTGATAGTGTCTTTTAAAGCACAAAAGTTTTTAATTTTGACGAAATCCAATTTACGTATTTTTCTTTGTTATTTGTGATTTGATGTCATGTCTAAGAAACTGCTGACAAATCCAAGGTGACAAAGATTTATACCTGTATTTTTGTCTGAGAAATTATAGTTTTATCCCTTACATTTAGTCATTTGATCCATTTTGAGTTGTTTTTTGTATATGATATGAGGAAGGGGGTTGAAGTTTATTCTTATGCATGTGGATATCCAGTTGTTCCATATATATATATATAATTTGTTGAAAATATTATTATTTCCCCCATTGAATTGTCTTGGTGACCTTGCTGAAAATCAGTTGACCATAAATGTGAGGTTTCATTTCTAGATTCTCAATTGTATTCCATTGATCTATATATCTATCTTAATGCCAGTACTCATTATCTTGATTAGTGGAGGTTCATAATATGTTTTGTAATCAGGAAGTGTGAGGACTCCAACTTTGTTCTTTTTAGATTATTTTAGTTATTCTGGGTCCCTTGCATTTCCATATTAATTTTAGCATCAGCTTGTCTATTTCTGAAAAAGAAAAATGATAGTTGGAATTTTGACAGGGATTGCATTGAATCTGTAAATCAATTTGGGAAGTACTGCCATCTTAACAATAATAAGTCTTTTGGTCCATGAACACAGGATATCTTTCCATTTATTTGGGAAATCTTTAATTTCTTTCAATTATATCTTGTAGTTTCTCAGTATACAAGTCTCGCAGTTTCTTTTATTGAATTATCTATAAGTATTTTATTCTTTTTAATGATATTATAAATGGACGTTCTCTTCTTAATTTCATTTTGGAGTTTTCGTTACATATAGTCATATTTATTCACAAATTTTTGAATTTTTTGCAATTGGAAATATTTTCTTTCAAGAGGTATTTTATTCCACCTTGACCCATGAGTCTGAGTAAATGTTTGAATATGTAACCATTTGATGATACATTTGTGCTTTATATCAATTTTAGTTTTCACCAAGAAAATTCAAAGTGATTGTCAACTTCATGTACCCATTGATAATCTGTACACAGAAACTTCTACAAGCATAATTTGTATTACACCACATGAGACCGTATAGCA
This sequence comes from Cebus imitator, assembly GCF_001604975.1. Taxonomy (NCBI): domain Eukaryota; kingdom Metazoa; phylum Chordata; class Mammalia; order Primates; family Cebidae; genus Cebus; species Cebus imitator. Next base: position 3,136,422 of record NW_016107547.1, on the reverse strand, counting down.
AGTCACAAGAGCCTTCTTAAATTTGGAAACTCATTTTTCTGAATGCTACCTAATGGTCAATAGACCACACCAGAAGAACTGTGAAACTTGAAAGTTTTTTGGGAATGTGGAAGTTTTCAAAATTTAAAGAAATCCTTCTAAATAGAAAATTATGTCTTTGAAATGATATATGTCCAAAAGCAGATATACAGAGTCAAAAATACAACTCAAAATAAGTTCTTTAAGGATAAGATTTAGCAAGGCCATTTCACTTCTACCTGAGAAGATGTAAGCAATAATAAATAAGCTACTGTACTGGTATCTGTAGTCTTTTGATGTTTAGACGTAATTGTTTACCCTTATACAGGTAATGTGTTTCTCAATTGTAAGATTTGTTAATTAACTTTTCTACACAGTGAGCTATCTATTTCAGTGTCAGTGAGATAGGAGGATTTTACTTATAAACATATTTTACTCACAGTTAATTATCAAGAGCTATGTGTGTACATAGTTATAATTCTTACTCTCACCAGTAAATTCTTGACATCTACTTAGACATTTAATAAAAACAATTATAAGATGACCTACCTGTCACATAGTTGAGAGTAATGAAAAAGTTGTACATTTTGACTAAAATGTCAAAATATATTACCAAAATTACTATCAACAAAAAATTATCAACATTACTATTTTATTAATTCATCCAAGCAGTATTTACCAAGTTCCCACTAGGTGCAAGCTTCATTCTTCCTTTTCTTTTTCTTTTGACTACTCTTGGGTAATATAATGGATACAAAAAGCATGTGTAATACATAATTGAGAAAATCTACCCCTGAAAAATTGAGAGTTGAATACATATTTTTCTTTAATAGTTCACATAAGGAAAATTACATTAAGCTACACAGATGGACAGTAGCTTTCTACTTACCTTTTAGATGACTTTTGCTATAACCCTTTGATCTCTTTACGGCGTTTAATCACAGGGAAAAGGTTAGTTCCACCTCCCATTTTGCTCCAAGCACTGCTAATCTAAATTTGCAAAGACTTGTTACTGTTAAACAAATATTATATTTAAAGCAACATAAAGAAGATGATACTTATGAGGCACACCACACTAGGTCTAATTTGGCTAAAAAAACACCAATATCTTTTAAAATTTTTGAAAATGTTAGAGGGTGAAGTAAAGGACAAATATGCTCTTAATGCTGGACAACATAGCTTAGATACTTTATGAAACTTGCAGATGTCTTTAAAATACAATTCTGATTGCTGTTATGGACTATACCATGGCCTTTAATTTAGTCATTTTTACCTTAAAACTTAATGGTGGAATCTTTTTAATGACCATGTGTCAGTATCTTCTACCAATATTCAACTGAGTTTTGCATAGGCTCATAGAATGCAGCATGTCTAGCTATATTAAATATAAAAAATAAATACACATATATAACATGTGCAGCATATAGTTATTTACCTCCTATTTTATATGGACAATGTTATTAATAATCATGTAATTAGCAATCAACCATGTATCTGAGTTTAGATATAATGGAATCTTGATTTAGGTGATACAGCCACTGCACACATTATCTGCCATCAATTCCAGGCCTCTTCTTTTTTCACCTTCCAAGTATCTTGACCTTTGCTTTTTGAACTAAGTTGCCATCACTTAGTGTGCCCTCCTTCAACACAGCCTGTCTGCTATTGATTTTTCCTGCTCAGCAGTTGATGCCTGTGTTGCAACCTATAAAGAGAGTGTTTAGCTCAAACTAAATTGGTAGATATTGGTGAGACTGGGATAAATACAGTACTGCACAGCTTGATATGATCTGTGGCTCTCTGCATTTAATCTCAAATTTGTGCAAGGAAGTATTCTCCAACTGGAGAATATGGTCTTCCTAGGTTTTCCAATATGCTTTAACATAATAAGTGATTAAATGCCAATTAGAACATGTATATTACCAAAAAATGCTGTACATTAATGTTATATTCTATCTCTGCTGTTGACAATTTGCAAACAAAGGATCAAAGTCAATGTTAAGTTTGGCCAAATATATTCCATTTACCTATATTAATACTGAATTTTGGGGGAAAAATCCTATTTTGTATTGTTTTTCTACATTTAATTTCCTTCTCTTTAGTTTGCCCCACATTTTGGCTACATTAAGAAAAATTGTGAAATGATAAATGCATTCATAGTTATTATATTATCATCTATAACAAATTTTGAGAAATGATCAAATGGAGCACAGGCTATTTAGTGGTGTAGATTGCTTACAGGGAGATATCTTCCTTTATGATGCACGAAACTCTAAAAGGTCAGAGGCTGAGAAATTTTCCATCTGCAAGCTATGAGAATGTCTCTTCTCTAATACCAAATCACCACACCTAGCTTGCTTTGCTGTTTTTATTTAAATTATAGTTCATGTGCTCATTCGTATGTTGTCATCTCTGTTCAGTCTACCTTGTCTTAGCTGTAATGAAGCTCTCAAAGGGTAAGAGCAACTTCTTTTAAAATTATGTTCATAAATGACTTATATGTACTCCAGATATGTAGTAATGCTAATAATCAGAAAACTCCAACAACACAACTTCCTGAGTTTCTTTTGATTTAGTGAATAACATTTAAGTAGCTTCATTATGCAATATATGATGCTATAAAGTGCAGAATAAAGAGATGATGTAGTATTTGGTAAGGCTTTAATGTAAAGGTTAATGTCCATCAACCAGTTTTGCCCAGATTTTTTAAAAATGACAATATTCATTAAAGTCTATACTTAGCACCTTTAAAACAGTGTTTATCGAACCTAGAATATTTTGAATTGCTTTATATTTATAATATTGTTTGCATAACCAAATGATGCATTTTAAGAGTGATAAAAGCCCCTAATGAGGATAGCAGTTGAATAAACTGAACATTAACTTGAGAACAGAAGTGTCCACATAAACATGGTGTGTTAATTGCCTGCTCACTGAAGACATTGTCAGCTCTAGGACTTAAGAGTTAAATGTATAATCAACCCTTTAGGGGCCAAATTGATCTGTCTCACATGGAAAAAAGTAACTTTCAGTGAAAAATAAGGTCCTCAGTTGGTCATTTATCATTTCAAAGCACATGTTTTATTACAAATGTCAATTCCACAAAATTATGTGTCGTGCAACACATAATTATGTACAAAACTGCATTTGAAATCTATTATTAACAGTTAACAGTGAACATTCTTAAAATAGTTATTACTCTTGGCCTTAACACAAAAAGCAATAATGGAGGTATTTTAGGGAGTTAAAAGCTGTAAGGCATTGGCCTCTGAATAAAGCCACTGCAGGTGTGTCTCTTAATGGGCTGTTAATTTTATAACGGGTGAGCACAAAGGACAGAGACCATGTGTGTTTTTAAACTGTGTTTTTAAACTGTGGAGAAGAAACTGATGGCTGAAAAAATTAAGGCGATGTGAAATGAGGCCAAGTTGAGCTTTCTCGCCTGAGATGTAACCCTCCTTGCTTAAAATCAAGGCAAACTAATTCTTGCTCCTCCTCTTGTATTCCTACCCTCCCCATTACCATATAACAAAAGATTCCATGAAAACACATATTAAACTAGCACATCAGAAATCATTAGACAATATGACAATAAATAATAAAGCTGTGATTGCCCACCCTCAAGGTCCTCCCTCACAGACCAGCTCCTGTTTTTGCTATTAGTACTGTCTAAATCATCCAATTCACAATCACAGGGTTAGCTTTGACTGTCCCTTAGCGTCGACACTTAATGTTCTCTAGACCATTGCTTCTCAGGGTGTGGGCTCTGGACCGTATGACATGGGCATCACTTGGGAGCTTGTTAGAAATGTCTGACTTTGGACCTACTGAATCAGAATTTGCATTTTAAAAAACTTCCTTCTTGTACACATTAAATTTTGCGAAGCTCTATTGCAGAATCTTCCTGAGCATTGTCTCTCATACCTTCTCCTTCTTTCCATTCACCCGAAATTATTTTTCACTGGGAAGTAGTTTTTCTACATGAACTGTTTGGTCATACCCTAAATTTAGATCTTCACGTCATTTCACCTGAATCATCTATGATTCCTATGTCATTCTTGTGTCCCTCTGCTCTAATTCATCCTACCTCTGCCTTAAGGTTAGCCTTTCTAACGTACCGAAACCTCTTCCTTCTTAAAAACCCTATCCTTTATTAAATAAACCCTTTTGACTGGCTCTCCAGGCCCTAGAAAACATAATTTCCTTCTTTCCTCCAGCCCTAACTCCAACTGCTCCTCTCTATAGACACATGCCCTACACCTTAGCTTTACAGTCTCTTTCCTCTTCTTAGTTTAAGCCATCCTTTCCATGTGCACCACTCTTCCCAATAACTCTTCTGAAATCCTCACCCTCCTCTAAGGTTCATCTTCAATGCCACTTCCCATAGCAACGTTTTCTCATTCATTCATTTGTTCTATCAATACATATGTATCATCTACGTTCTTTGCCTACAGTTGCCTACATTGTTCTAGGTACTGGGAATAAACCAATGAATAAAACAGCCACAGTTCTTGTCCTCATGGAGCTTACATTCTATTGAGGGAAAATAGACAATAAACAATAAATAAGTAAAATATGTAGAATGTTAGATGGTGATGAGTGCTAAGGAGAAATAAAAGAAGATAATGAGGATAGAGACATCTAGGGATGAGGAGTATCCTCTAATCAAATAACTTTCCCTTTTTCAAATACACAGAGCACTTATTTTTCTTTACAGTGAGGTTACATGTGCTTGTCCTATTTTTCCTGCTATTTTCAAAGCTCCTTGAGAGCAACAACTGCCTCTTATTCATCTTTGTATCTCTTGCAGCTACCAAGACAGCACTCAGTAAATAATGGCTAAAAGGAGTGAAATTGATTGAAATAAATGCAATAGGATTTGAAGAGAAGGGAGAAACTGACATTTTGGGTGGTTGGGGAAGGCTTCTTAGAAGATACTTAATTTGGGCAAGGCCTTGAAAGACAGATGGGGTGGGGAGGAAGAAAAAGCTGAGTAAGTTGCTTTGGTATATTTGTTCTTGAAAAGCTAAAAAACATTGCTTTATAAATTAAGATTAATATGGTGCATAATTTTCTCTATTTTTAAAACTAGTGTTTCAGAAGGGACGGGCGATAGACACTGGAGAAGTTGACATCGGTGCACAGGTCATGCAGACCATTCCACCTGGTTTATTCTGGCGTTTCCAGATTACTATCCACCATCCGATATATCTGAAATTCAATATTTCTTTAGCCAAGGACTCTCTACTGGGAATTTATGGCAGAAGAAACATTCCACCTACACATACTCAGGTATTTGATATTATAGGTATTTTCTTGAACCCTTTTCAAGGGTGATGGGTTGAACAGTTCAGGGTTTGTGACTTGTGAAATGTGTGGTTGTCAAAGATGAGGACAGAAAAATATTTGTCATGAATAAATATCTAGAATAATTACACTGAAACTAATGAAAAAAAATGACATGGAGAAATAAACAATAACGTTTAGCAGAGCAGATTCAGAAAAGAAAGTTTAAGATAGTACCCTTTAAACTCGACTTCCGCTTCCAGGAACAGACTGTTCAGGAACTTCCCAGATCTTGCTTAGCTTTACTGCCCCCACTACCTTCCCTGATTTCATTCATCTGTGTCCCCTTTTCCCAATGAAGGAAGGCATGTTAATCAGAAATTAGTGAGACATTAGGCAAAAAGGTAGATTTTGTCTTACAGGTAGAAATATTTCTTTGCTATTGTTAATAATAACTTAAATGTACAAAACCTCTATGATTTTCACAGCCCTTCCATAAACCTTAAACATCTCATTTCTCTTACTTTCTTCTCTGTATTTTTTCGCCAAATGAACCCATTTCAAGCACTACTTCATTTAACAAGTAGCAAAAGTAATCAAACATCTAGGCTTGCTTTTTCTCCAACAGATATGACTATAGTTAAAACCTTACCTTCAGTTAGTCAAGAGATCATGTTAAACAAAGAAACAAATGAAAAAACCACCTTACTTTCTGGGCCAGAATAGAAAGGGAATTAGAATGCATCCAAATGTGACTCAAAAAATAAATGTTCAAGGAAACATGTGCCAGGTGATTGTCAACTGATTAGAAAAAATGGAGGGAGTAGCCTTTTGAATATGTAAATATGTCACCCACAAAGGTAGTAAATTATGATGAATGTTCTCACATTTTTGACTGTTTATTTATTCATTTTAAAAAACTTTACAACTGTTTTTAGTTCGTAGACAAGGTCACGGTAACATTTATGAGTGGAAGGTGGATTTTCAGATATCAGATACTTTAGTAAAAGGTCAAGATTCTCCTGCATAATACTAAACAAATTTTCTTTCTATTTTTTATTTATTCATTTTTTTAAACAATTATTGTGAATACTCTCAATCTGAAAGGTTGATAGTATTTACAATTATAGTGATGGTTTTTCTCAGAATTAATAATATGCTTTTGAGCTTAAATATGCTCTTTAACAAACTTTTTAAAATTTTTATGAAATTTTTTAAATTAAAAAAAATTTTTTTAAACAAAGGGCATTGCTTGGTTGCACAGGCTCGTCTCCAGTCCCTGGGGTCAAGTCATCCTCCTATCCTGGCCTCCCAAAATGTTGGGATTACAAGCATGAGCCACCATGCCTGGCCAAGTTTAAATACACTTAAAAATTGATAACCTCCTCTTCCACTTGGCTCACCTTCAAAACAAAGAAGTATGAAATAGGGGAGTTGAAGTTAGGGATGTTTCTCAGTCTAGAAGAAAAAGTAGTGGCTCATGTTTATGTTTGTATTTGTTCCAGTTTGATTTTGTAAAACTAATGGATGGCAAGCAGCTGGTCAAGCAGGACTCCAAGAACTCTGATGACACACAGCACTCCCCTCGGAACCTGATCTTAACTTCACTTCAGGAGACAGGTTTCATAGAGTATATGGATCAAGGACCTTGGTATCTGGCATTTTACAATGATGGAAAAAAGATGGAGCAAGTATTCGTGTTGACTACAGCAATTGGTAAGCTGCTTTGCCTAATATGTTGAATTGACAGTTCAACTCTAGAAAGACACAGTCAGTAATGACAGTGTCCTGGGGGTTATTTAAGCTTATTACTCAATTTGAGTTGAAGTCATTATTCAGGAAAGGTTGCTATGATAAAAGTTTATATTGTTATTATCATCGATGTTGTTTAAATATTGATTCAGATTTTTTTTAAAGCTACTTTATTTGTTACTATTCTGAAACACTTGCCATACGCCTTTTTATGTGTTCTAAACAGGAATAATTACCTTAGTAATATTATTATCAAGGCTACATAGTTGAACAACTTTAGTGAAAAAGGGAATAAGCAAGTTAATTTAAGTTCTATTATTTTTAAAAAGCAATGAATACCTTATTCAAATAGAAAACCTAGTGTCAGTACAGTTCTTCTTTAGAAAAACTGATTCTAGGACCATTAGGGCTTTAAAATACAACATAAGCTTATTTAGAAAAGAATATTAAGGATAATAGCTTGAGTCATTCAAAGCCCTTTCTTATAGAATATTTTAGTTTGAAATTCATTACAGTGTCGCTTTCAGTGTGCTCAGGGCCTTTTAAAACATGTTCTTTTTAGTGCAGTGCCTGCATATACTCTTTCACTTTCACCCTAGTTAGTTTTAGACATCTCATTCTTTTGTCATTTTTCAGTAAATAGTCCCCTGACCCTTTGTGTGAGTAAAGCTGAGCTCCTTAGCAATTTTAGAGTCCTGGGAATAAACAACTCATAGACACAGTATCATATGGTGTGAATTTTCCTAAAACACATGTCTTTTAAAAGACAAGAAAATATTTTACAGCTGTCAGTTTTCAATACAGTTCTCAGCACTTTATCCTTTAGTTAACCTGTTCAGCCATATGTTTAGGAAGATGTGTTGACTGTTAATAGATATACCATCTGCTCTTTTAACAATTATATTCTATTTTTACTTGATGCTGAAGACCTTGAGTCAGTAGAAAATGGTATTCCAGCCATAAGATTATCAAAACTTTCTTCTAAAGTAATCAGAAAGGCAATACAATGGAATTGATGATGTTTCTCCTAGAGAAAAACTCCACTGATCTTATATCTTCAAAAGACAAAATATTTGTTTGTTAAAATATAAAATAAAATTTTAAGTCATGTCACTGTTGTGCTATTGACAGACTCAGTGGGGCAGGTTCAAGAGATGAATATTTCATGACATTTTTCTATAGAGCCTAATTTTAATAATGTGCATGTCAATGAGTTATGAGAGGTTGAGTTTCTCCTAAAAATAAGAGAAATTAGAAGATATAAAATATTTGTGACAATTTTCTGTCTTCCTGTTATCCTTACTCTTAGGCTTAAGTTAAAACACTAAACAATGTATTAACCTTCCAAAAATCGACAGACCCAAAAACATACTTAGAGGTTTTTTCCTGTTCCTTACTTCCTCCTGCAAAGAACCTAAACTTTAAGTTCCAATTCATATCATCCACATATCAAGCTGTCAGTTTCATATGCACCAACGTATTTGCTCTTTGCTTATGCAAGACAGTTTCTTTACTTTTCTCCTGTCTTTTTAAAATTAGAAGCAACAGAAACATTTCTACTACTATTCCACTTAAAGAAAATTCAAGTAAATTTTCCCAAAATCAGAAGGCCTGTAAGTCATTTACCCTAAATTCTCCTTTTTTTTTGAGATGAAGTTTTGCTCTGTCACCTGGGCTAGAGTGCAACGGCGCAATCTCAGCTCACTGCAACTTCTGCCTCCTGGGTTCAAGAGATTTTCCTGCCTCCACCTCCCAAGTAGATGGAATTACAGGTGCCCACCACCAAGACCAGCTAATTTCTGTATTTTTATTAGAGATAGGTTTCACCATATTGGCCAGGCTGCTCTTGAACTCCTGACCTCAGGTGATCCACCTGTCTCGGCCTTCCAAAGGGCTGGGATTACAGGCGTGAGCCACCGGGCCTGGCCTCCTAATTTTATTTTTGTTTTTGAAGTTTATCTTAACCAGAGTTAAAAAAGCCAATATATTTGATTAAACAAAGTCAGATTTGTATGAATTTTCTCTAAACGCTGCTCATTTATCTATTCCACGATAATGTTAGAATCAGTTGATTGATCTCAACTATAATTGGTCTGCTGCTAGCAAGGATGAAGACAATTAATAACTAACATTTACTGAATGACTAATACAGGTCATACACTGGCCTAAATTACTATATATTATTTTCCAGTAGTATAGGCAGCATTGTCAATATCCCTTAATTTCAGGCAACTTGCTCTGTAGCAGGGTAACAGATAGCATTTATGGAGTGCCACTCTGCCCCAAGCACTGTACTACATGCTTTGCACTCAGATATCTTGTTTGATTCTCATCACAACCGAGAAAGCTCAGGAATAGTGATACATATATCACAAATAACTAAATGGAGGCTTGGAAAGAATAAATACTTTGGCAAGGTCTCATAGACAGCAAGTGGCAAAATTGAAATTTGAGAACCAGTATGTCTGATCCCAAATTCCATGCCCTTTAGACTATATTCATTCTATAAGATTATTCATTACGTGTGGTTTTTCCCATGAGAGTAACTAGCAGAAACAAAACCTATCATCAGCACCCAGATGCAAAAACCAAGGGGCTTTTGACTGTAGTGTAAGAACAGGGTTTTAAACATAGAACTTCAAAATTATTCTCACCTCTAAGGCACTGGACTCTAGGAAGTAATTCTGAAGTAAGATTTAAAAGATAGAAGGCAAAGATTACTGGAGGCCTACATAAATACAAAAACCCATTCTTTTTCATCACTAGTTGTTTATGTGCTCCTGCTGCAGCCATCTTCCTCCTCGAGTCCCTAGGCTATTCCAATGTATCTTTGATACCCAGTGGAAGTGGCAGCTTTCAAATCCTAGATTGCCTTCTCTTCTCATTTGCATTGCTGGGGTTAAGCTTTGTACAGCCCTTTGGGCCCAGGGACAGTTCTTAAATAAGTCAATAAGATGTAGGGATTTTTATTTACTTCGATAGCAAGCTTTATTAAACATTTTTTCTAGAAGAGCTACATTCCCACAAGGCTGCTTCCATAAAGTTGCCAATAGGATGTGGTATGAAATTAAATTCAACTGTATTTATTTTTGAAAGCTTCCTCTATGGCCTCCTACTAACCATCCAGCAAGGGGTGCGGGGGCGGGGTGGAATTCAAATGTAGATTTAAGAAATGCCGCTACTGTTTGGTACAAGAATGCTAGATAAGTAGAAAACAAACAAATAATTGTTCCACCTAGGAATGATAAAAAGTCTCTTTGTGCCTTTTCATAACTACTTGTTAAAAAAATTAATGATTTTCTGAAGATAACTAGTGTTTTAATGAGTTAAAAACAGTTGGCTCTTTGCTGAATGCTACAGTTCAGTCAGCCGAGGTGTGGTTAAGTAAATGTCACATGACACTTGCTTAGCCAGTTGAGTTTTCTGACACTGTGATGAGGGCAGACCGGCATAAACATGCAAAAGGCAATCTGATGTGTTGGCACCATTAGACGAATAATATCTTCAATTAATAATAGGGTGGCTATTCACACCAGCCACTAGATTCATTCCCAGCTTTTAAGAATCCCCCAAATGGACTAGACACCTCTTTCTTTTTCTTGTTTTTATTCTGCTCAAGGCAAAAATGCAACATTTAGAACACAAGTTCTCTAACTATGGAAGTTTACTATGTAAAGCATTGCTTCTCAGTGCTTTCACGTGGTGAACACAGGCAGGGTCACCTGGGGTGTTCGTCAGAATGTAGATGACTGGGCTGCATTCCTCCCAAGTAGATTTGGTAGATCTAGAGCTGAAGCACCAGCATCTGCATTTTAAGTGCCCCAGCTGATCTACTGATACGAGTAAGCCATCGGCCAAGATTGTAGAAATGCTATTTCTCAACCCTCATTATAAATTCTCACTTCTATTGTTCAGTGGAAGATACCAGGACCACCTCCTAGAATCTTTCCTTCTAATCAGAAATAGCTTATCTAAATGAAACTTGGTGAAGCAAGTAATTTGGATTGAAAAAGGAAAAAAAAGGGTACACAAGAAAAGTGTGAGTTTAATAGGCCAGAGCACTAAACTCAGACTCCAAGAATGCTAAGTATGAGATATTTATAAAAAGGGATAATGAGAAGACGACAAAACACATATATACACGCGCACACACACACACACACACGCACACACACCCCACAAAAGCACTGCAAGAATAAAAGCATAGGCACCATAATAGTTCATAGACTTAGAATTTGATCATTATTGTGCCTGAACACAATTTTAAAATACAAACATTTTTTTTTACCTCATTGTCAGAGAGACTGACATTTGTATAACACTATAGATTTTCAGAGAAGTTACCAAAGTCTTATAAAAGTTCATTGCGCTGTACATATTTATATCACCAGAACTACCTATGGGTACCTTCAAAGCTGTCTCAATTCATCTGAGATCTATTCTTCTCTAAGAATGGATTGAAAGGAAGTTAGTGGCAGAAAACTGATAAACATTTACAGTTAAGAAAGCATTTCTCAACAAAATACTTAGGTTCTAATGCTTTTAGTGGTGGTGAATTTAATATGAACACTTACTTTAAAAGCCTTCCATTGTCACTTATTAATGAAAATGAAATACTGAATATCATATTTAAGCTGTCAAGATAGTAGATTAAATAAGTTGCTAGAGAAGAAACTTTATTTGCTAAAACCTAAATTTGAAAAACAAACAGTAGACTTAGTCATCTGGGTTACATTTTTAAAGCCTGTTTTGTTTTTGAGAAATGCTCTGTAATCTTGGTATTTTGTTTTTTAGCTTTATCATGAATGTCTCTTAAGAATACAATTCAACTAGACCATTTATGTATTTTAGAGATAATGATGCTTTTTAGTTCCACTCTTGGTTAGCCAATTGAGCAAACTCAGGGCCCTTTTCATAATTTCGTACTGCATGTGACATCTTAAAGAAGTCTTTGGTATGTGATTTTGGGCAGTAAGTGTGCCACACAGCAAAGGGCAAAATTGTCATAGGTCCAGAGTTCCTGCAACTTATAAAATATTAAAGACTCTACAGCCTGGAGATTTGTTCATTTTTTATCTTTTTCTCTGTATTACTAGAAATAATGGATGACTGTTCAACCAATTGCAACGGAAATGGAGAGTGTATCTCTGGCCATTGTCATTGTTTCCCAGGATTCCTTGGACCTGACTGTGCTAGAGGTAATGTTGCTCTGTTTTTCTGATTGGTTTAAGAAAATAGATGTGATTTCATAACTCAGAATTAGTAGGAATAGTAATAGTAAGTAATATTAGTAGTGGTGACAGCAACAGCAGCAGCGTCCCTTACTGTTGCTGCCAAAAGCTGGGCACTTACTAAGCCAGGCACTGTTCTAAATGTTTGTGTTCCGTCTTTTAATTCCAACTTCCTACAATAGCTCTATGATATAGGTCTGCTGTTATCCATTTTTTATGGACAAAGAGGGTTTAAGTGACTTAACTAGGGTTACATAACAGCTAGGATTTGTACCTAGGTTGTCTGACCAGTCACTACATGTTGTGTGTATTTCCTTCATAAACTAATTCATAATGAGCTGACTTTAAAAACGAACTAAGCTGTTAACTGCTGATACGCTCCAATGTATGTGGAAGGGGTGGGTTATCACCAAATGAGTAAGGAGGCTACAAAGTAGACTGAAAAGTCAGAAATTAAACTTAGCAAACTTAACTCTTCCTGTGACTTGTCCATAGTTTAATTTTTGAAAAGCGTTGGGTAAATCACATCGTGTTTTCCCATAGACTTACAGTTATTATTTTAGAGATGCTTTCTGCCCATTTTCACTGTATTCTTAAAGTTCCCAGTCTGCTAACACTTTAGTATCAGGTTTCTCAGACACTTTGTTTCTTTCTATTAAATTCCATTCAGTAGAGAATTCTAAAACACTTGCTAGGTTTCCAGCACCGTGATAGATCTGGAGGAGGAGGGGTTGGGGGAGGAGGTGATGGCTGGTATTAAAAAATCAGTAAGACAAAAGATACAGGTCTTGTCCTCAAAAAGCCCATAGTTTTAGTAAGGAGACCAATAATGACAAAGCAGAATAAGAGCTCTAATGAAGGTCTGCACAGTGCATTAGAGGAGCAGACATCTGCCCAATAGAAATCTATTTAATTACACAACTTTTTAAAGATAATATTGTGTAATATTAATAACTCTTTATGTATTGCTTTTCAAAATTTCAGATTTTGCTTCCTAAAAGTAATATACGACTCCCTGAGGAAGAGAAATATAAGAAAGAAAAATCCTAGCTTAAAATAATAATAACAGTTTAAACTCTTAACTGTTAAAGGTGAGATCAAAAGCAAGTACTTGAAATAATTTCTCCACTCCGGATGTTTTTTAATTTACCTTTATCTCACTCCCATAAGAGGAAAATTCTGTTTGTAATCATGAACATGTGCCTCTTTAATAAAGGGTAAGGCAGAAATAGTATAGTTTTTTGCCTGAAATATGAGAATCAATAGAGAATTGCTCTTTGGAGACTTTGAAAACATTATGAGAACATTACAAGTTCATTTGCCAACCTTCAGATTCCTGCCCTGTGCTGTGTGGTGGAAATGGAGAATACGAGAAAGGACACTGTGTCTGCCGGCATGGCTGGAAGGGGCCAGAGTGTGACGTTCCAGAAGAACAATGCATTGATCCAACATGCTTTGGCCACGGCACCTGCATCATGGGAGTCTGCATCTGTGTGCCAGGATACAAAGGAGAAATATGCGAGGAAGGTCAGAATCCCATTTTAATCTATTGCTTCAGGCTTTTCTCTCAGTTGTCCAACTTGTCATTCTGTTCTCCTAGTAGAGATGCAAGTGGCATTTGCAAACAATAAATGCTCAACATCTTCTTAGGATATGCGGTAGAGGGTTAGGGTCAGCAGAGCTCATGTCTCTTCCGACAGATTCTAATGTTATACATGAGGCTGTATCTGTGACACTTTCAGGGCAATAATGAAAAATAGTATTGTCCCTCCCTGATTGCTATCACTGTTTTATAGCTTGAAAATATTCATGTTGTTGATTTTAGATGTTAACTCATATGTTTTCATTATTACAGAGTGCCTTATGCTACATCTCACTTTAAAGCACATAGTACAAATAATAATATATGCACTTTTGCAGCTGTTTCGCAAATGTTTTCTTTGGGAGTGATTTGTAATTACCATCATTATTATTGCTTTATATTATTTATTTTTACATACCTCATGCTGAAACTTGACCTCCATGCCTAAGGAAGAAGGCTTACCACTAATGAGTTTCAAAGCTGTGCCTTTATATTAAATTCACCCCAAAGGAGTCTTATCCCCCCAAAATTTTGAAATGGCAAGTTTTATCATTTAAAGAGACGCACTGGAAAATAAGTTTACTAGTAATCAGACCTTTTTTCATGCTGCATTCCTCAAACAAGACTGATTTCAGAAATAATATTAAACCATTACCATGGGAGATGGTCTCATCATAACTGTTGTTCGGGAAAGAGGCTGCTGAAAATGCACAATAATTGCTTTTTAAAGATAGCTCATTAAGACTATTACACAGCATTCTAAAGGGTTTAATCTCATAAACAAGCAAGACTTTAGCTTTTCACCTCCCATTAGCAATAGTAGAATTTTGGTGTGATGATTATATCTGCTCCAATAAATGGCATTTGGCCTAGACAAGGCACTGAAGTTCCTGAGTTACTTTCGGAAAATGTTTTTATGGTGATCCAGCTGAAATAATTATATTTAAGTCACAAATTCAGATGCTATATTGACCCACACAGAGTTAGTTTTTAAAAAATACTATCACATCTACAAATTACCATGAAAAACATGTAATCTAATTAAATTAGACCCCTCTAATTTAAATTCTGCAAGCAGTTTAAAACAGAGTTTGCTTAAATTAGTCTTGTCCAGGGTCACTAAGATTATCTGTAGAATAACCAAGATATTAAGGACTAATGCTCAGCACATTTAATGGTATAAATTTTTCAAATACAATAGAAAAAAAATGTTTTAAATCAAACATTGCAGCAGGAGCCCACAGACTGAAGCAGGCCTATGAATGGGTTTTGTTTTGCTTACATCGTGTTGCTGTTATTCAATGTGACTTATTTGCCAAAATTTAAAAATAGGGAAATGCTGTATGAAAATTCCTGTTTCTGGCTTCTTTAAACATTAGAAAGTCTGGTGACCCTGGGCCCACATTGCTACGTGGTGGCAATCAAGTGGAGCCAAGTAGCAGCAGTTCTTTTTAAAAGGATACTTGTTTTCAGTTTTCTCCCAGTCCACCCTTATTTTCTTACATACGGCCCATTTCATTCCTGTATGCCACCTCCCTGGCCCCTTTAGCCATATTATTTTGTGCTTCTAAATTAAATATGACATGCATGATTTAAATGTGAATTCCATGAATACACTGAAGCAGCCTTCTTAATAAAATAGGCTATATTAAGTTAAATATTATTTTATTAAAATTATTATTCTGTAATATAACAAAATGGCCTTCTTCTGAAAAAAGATTCTATACTTTGGACTTTCCCTCTCTCTTCAAATCATGAATCAAATTAGATGTACCATCTGGTATTTATTTGCTTATTAGCACAGATAATAAAGTATTGTGCTAATGACTCCAAGATCTTGGGTTAAATATAATGGCAATAACATTAATTATAATAGTGCTTAGTTAAACTTAGTCTGTCCTACGACCCCAAGCCACACCCTAAAAGTAGGAAGTCTTGCAAATGCAGGCAGGTTGTCATGGTCTATTTTTATTGCTGGAAAGTTAATTCAAAGCATATATCCTCATTACGATTAAGTATTTTAGTCCCATTTGTATGGGAAGACTAGAAATTTGGAAATCGACCTTTCTATTTCCCAGGCATGGTTACTAGTTAAAAGCACAAAACAATTTTTCCCCAAGGCAAACATAGGAGCCTACCTCTAAAACAGTATATACATTTGTTAGAATGCATACAAAATTTCCAGACTCACAGAATCAGGGACAAATGGAATTGGGTCTATGATATTCTAAGACATTGAAAACTATGTCATAGTGTTCTCGTGGAAGGAGAAGCCATGAAGAAATGAATTTTTAAATTAAGTTTAACATGTTACATTTTCAGTACTTCTAAGGAATAAATGAGAGATTATAATAAGTTGATATAAATTTTATTTATTTATATAATTTTATTTCATGCAGCATCATTCACCTCACCCAATACCTTGAATAAGCCAAATTTCAAAAATTTATATAAACTCCTTTAGACCTATCAAGGAAAAGTCTTCTCTGGGAGCTATGCTTCCAACTTCAGAAAGGATAAGGAATGACTTACTAAAAATTCTTGGGCTTTTCTGTGAAGCTGAGGACTTTCTGTTGAAGGCCCACAGTACTCCACCCACTTATTTGTGTGGGGATACTGCACACTGTCCACAGTTTCACACAGCGTATGTGCGGTTTCCTTCTCCTTCTAAATATGGGTTGCAACCTTTATGATACCACACCATATTTTGAAGTGTTAGTAATATGGTTTGACAGAGTATTTGCATGAGTCATTTTATTGCCTAATTAAAGCAGCATTGATGATATAAAACTAGGAAATCAATGTAATCTCTATTTCTTTGTACTAAGGTATGTGGGCCATACCTGTTCACTAATAACCACCCCTCACCCCACTTTTTTGTGCCTTCAGAGGACTGCTTAGACCCAATGTGTTCCAACCATGGCATCTGTGTAAAAGGAGAATGTCACTGTTCTACTGGTTGGGGAGGAGTTAACTGTGAAACACCACTTCCTATATGTCAAGAGCAGTGCTCAGGACACGGGACTTTTCTTCTGGACACTGGAGTATGCAGCTGTGATCCCAAGTGGACAGGATCTGACTGCTCAACAGGTATAGTGGAGTTTTCTTTCTTCCTCTACTGTTGAATATCTAACTGTTCTTTCCTTAAGGTAGTGCTTCTTAAAATGTGATCTGTACACCTTTGTGAGTCATAAGGGGCTTCCAGTTATGTCCTACGTTAGTATTTTACTGAATTTTTATTTATAACATGCAATTACCTATTTTTCTCATCTTGTTTTTCATTGTAGGTCTGTGCTTGAATTTCTATCTTCATTTTGTATTCTCCTACAGTTACTTAATATATTACCAAATGTCCTACTGTTAGTTCTATGCAGATCATTTCAAATGATATCTCCCTCAAACTCAAATAATCTGGCATTTCCAACCATCTGCTGAGTATTTCTACTGGGTGTCCCATCAGCTAAAAACAGAACTTAGCCCAGGAACTCTATCCCATTTTATATATTGCTATAATGCCACTCAATTGCTCTTCCCACAACATTGCTTTCCTTTTTCCATTACCTTCTCTAGCATCTTCTATGGTTTCCCATTGTCTGTAGATACACTTCAAGTATCCTAGTCTATGATCAAAAGCCTACTACAAACTATTCCAAAAATCTATCTCCAGCCTATCTTCTATTGTGTTTCCTGCATAAATCCTTCCTTTGCCAAAGTAATCTATGTCCTCTCCTTACCCTTAATGAACCATATTTTATACTTTTCTCCACACCTTTTCTACCACATGAGATGCTATTGTCATTCCACCTAGTGAAATCCAACCTGTCCACCATGACTACCTATAATTTTAGCCATTCCATAAAATGTTTCCTGATCACATCAACAGGGATCCCCTGAAATCTTATTGTGCACATTGCTAAAGAGCACAGAAAGCATTATGATCTAGGTATGTGTGCACATGGCTTGTCTTTTCACCTGAATTATAACTACTAAAACTAGTGAGTCATTCTTTATACTATTTTTCCTATCTTCAAACCATGTACTCATTAAATAAGCAGAATTAATAAATGGTAACTCTTAGAAAGCTTCTGCCTATTAATTTGTTGAAGATATAAAATGATATGGTAAGCAGGAAAGACTGAAGCGCTGTGGAACTTTTTGTACCACTGAATTAGCTCATGAACTGAAAAGTCTGTAATCCTACACTGTAAGGAAAGAAGACAATTTCTCTGTTAAGAGGATTAATTTTAACATAATAATTGACCGCAATTCTAACAATGCTTCACCAAAGTTTTGTTGCCTCACATAGAAGTAATACAGGAAAGAAGATTGCATTTTACAATTTCAGAAAATGATCAAAATGCTAAGGCCAATCTAATAACAACTAAAATGAAAATCTTAAAAACTATATATATATATATATATATATACATATATATATGTATATATATATATATATCCTTATGTACACATATAACCTTAATGTCTAACCAATATACGTGTGCCTGCTAAGTGCTTGGCATGGTGTTTGATGCTAGGGATATGGTAGTGAACAATGTGGATGTGGTCCTTGCAAAAATGGTTCCTACGGTTTAGTCAGAGAGACGTTGAACAAGTTAGAAAAAGGTTACAAAGGGAAAGTTACTGGGTATTTTGAGACTGTACAGTAGGGACCTAACCTGATTATTAATTTATTTGGTGTTATTGAATACCTTCCATCCTTCCATGTTTCAGATACAGTATCATGGCCTAGAGCTTTAAGTTTAAAATAATAATATCAATGTTATTATTATTATAGCAAACATATAATAATTATGTGTTAGTCACTATTGTAAGCATTGTACATATATTAACTCACTAATAGCAACTCTATAAGTATGATAATTATGCCTACTTTACAGATGAGGAAACCAAGGCACTGAGAGGTGAAATAACTTGCCCAAAGACACTCATATAGCTTCTGGCTTCACAGTTCATACATTTCACTACCATACTGCACTGTCCTCTAGGAATTCATCATCTAACTCACCATATATAAAAATGTATCATTGTTGAACCATGTCCAGGGCCATGTGTCACAGAGCATAAAGGAGGGAGCAGTAGGCTCTTTTTGTGAGAAGAGGCCTTATAGTCAGGTAAGGCTTTGTAGAAGTCTTAACATTTGAATTAATACCAGAATGATGATTGCATGTTTATCACATGGACAAGAGGGGAAAGAACATTCCAGGCAGAATGAAGAGCTTAAACAAAGAAATAGAGTTATGAATCTACATGACACCTTTGGGGACTTGCAAGCCATTGGGTATAGCTATAGCCTAGGAGTGCAGAAGGAGATGAAACTGGTGAGATGGGCAGGGGCCAGAACATAGGGAGTTTTATTTACACACTCTGCTGAGGAATTTGCATTTCCTCTTGACACAATAGGAAAGCATTGAGTGATTTAAAACAAACTACCTTTGAGATAGACTACTGTGAAGACCAATTGTAGCTGAATGATACAGTATAAGGAACTAAGAGACATGTGCAACGTGATTATTGGAGTAGTCAAGGAGCATGATGGTGAGAAGGGCCTGAATTGAAGCTGTAGTTGTGAGAATGGTGAGGTGGAAACAGACCAGAGAGGAATTACCATGGTAGATATAAAGAAAAGAGACAGGGTAACTGCTTTGGATTACTAGGTCAAAGTAAATATCACCAACTGAGAGAGAAAAGGCTTAGTCA
This sequence comes from Cebus imitator, assembly GCF_001604975.1. Lineage (NCBI taxonomy): Eukaryota > Metazoa > Chordata > Mammalia > Primates > Cebidae > Cebus > Cebus imitator. The sequence goes on along the minus strand of NW_016107547.1, from coordinate 3,116,835 downwards.
GAAAAGTAGGTTTGGGGCCGAGGGGCCAGCTACGGTGAACTCAGTTGTAGACATGCTGTGTCATAGGTACCTGCAGAAGATCCCACTTGCATATGTCCAGCAAGGGGTTGATAGTCAAGAATGAAACTTAGAAAAGAATCCTGAGCTAGAGACAAATATTTGGTACATAGTTGGGACCACAGGAAAGCAAGTTACTGTCCAGGGAGGGTGTGGAAAATGAGAATGAAGAAAATCAGAACCCTAGAGAACACCAACATTTAATGTTTTTACTCTGATAGGGTACTTTACAGTGAGTCAAAAGCTTGCCTCTTTACATATGATTTAATAAACACGTATTGATTGAACAGTGATTCTGAATCATGTAATTCCTCCCTCAGATCACTCACATCCTTTATGTGCCCTTCCTGATGCTTCAGAATTAGATAAAATTCCTGGTAATGTACTAATCACCAGTTGCATAAATTCAAATATTTGTAATTTCCATTGAATTAACATTAAATTCAAGGTACTAAGAATTTCTCTTTCCCTGCCCGTTCCTACTCCCTAACACACAAAAACACGCCCTAGTCCTATTGGCTAAGAAGAAAATCACAGAAGGTGAGGAAAAGCGTAGTTATGAACATGGCTGTATGTTGCCCCTCCTTCTCTCTCTTCCAGGTGAAGTACCCTAAACCCCACCCCACTCCTTCCTCACCCCTAACAACCCTTACCCTCCAAAGCAAATGAAATGATGACAAAAAAATCAGAGCCCTATAGAATATTACATCTGGAAAACAGTGTAGATATCTGATTCAATGTTCCTTAAATGTTCCTTCTCCATCCACGTCGGCATTTCTATGGATTTTAATGCACTGAGGCACAGAGACGTTAAGCAGCTTGCTTCAAAGTGTGAGAACTACTGCACTAATCAATCCTCCTCATTTACTTCTTCATTTCCCTAACATTTCTTGAGCCTGAGCCTCTATTATGTCTCCAACAGCATGTGAGGCAATAGTCTATAAAGAAGGATGAAACATCTATAGTGGGGGAGACACGTGAATAAAGATGAAAATACCTTGCACTAAATGCTAAAAGATAGAGAGAGAGAGAGAGAGAGATACAATGTGCAAAGGGTCTTTAACATTACATGAAGGTCGAGGAATTGATCACAAAAGACCACAGATCATGAAGGCCTCTGTATGCAATGCCTAGAAGCTTGGACTTGACCCTGAGGACAGCAGGAAAAGCCATTTAAGGAGTCTAAAGAGGGTAGTATCATGACCATGCTTGCATTTTAGCAAAGTTACTCTGTAGATGGTTTGGAGAATATAGTCAAAAAATGATGCAAACTTGATATAAGGGAATTTAAGTGTAGATGGAAAGGAAAGGACAAATATATGAGGGGTCAGGAAACAGCACTTGGTGACTATGTGGGTAAAAAGGGAGACAGGAATTTTCACTGACTCTATGATTTCTATATTGGGAGACTGGATGAATAGTAACACTACTAATTGAGATGTGAAATATTCATCTATTAAACAAATTTTCATTGAGTATCTTCTGTGTGCTCTCTGTTACACTTTGGCAATGCATCAGTGAAGAAAACAAAGATTCCTGCATTAATGGAGCTTGCAGTCACGGAGAGACAGATGGTAAACAATGAAGAAGAAATATATGAGTTTTTGAAACATGAGGAAACTGAGAACCAGAGAGGTGAAATAATTGGTCCAAGGTCATAGAACTGGCTAATTGCAAACTTGCCAGTAGAAACCAGGTCTGCTGATTTTATGTAATGTCTAGCATTCTTTTCAGCCTTAAGGCCCCACTCCTGCCAAAAGAAGGAAGAGTTAGACAAGGAGACAGAACTCAGGTGAATAGATTAGCTTGCTGAAAAGAAGATGAAGGACATCAAATACCAAGTACATAAATGACACATTTTTGTACAGAGGTCTGGACCAAAGCCACATTCATCCATTCTGGACCACAAAGAAAAAGGATCACTAAAATCATCTCTTGTTCATAGAAGCAAAAGGGTGGGTAGGTATGACCCAAAACTCAGCAACCTCTCTGGCAAAAGACTTCCTAATAAAACTAGCAGATTGAAAAATAGGGGAAGGAAATGCCTTCCAAATCTCCAGTGTCATAGTAGAAATAGTCCTTCTGTGATTTTTAAGCTCCATAAAGGTTGTTCCCACAGAGCATATTTAACCATCGAGATGATCTCACTGTGCAGACTTTTAATTGAGTGTGCTCAGTACAGGAAGCAATTTAACATCTGATTCTTATAATGGATCGTGTCATTTCAAAGGTGGATATGCTCTGCCATTGATCATTTTCCTCTACTAAGCACATGAAGCTTAGCTGTTAGCATGTTAACTGTGCTGCTCTGATACCAGGGGGACTATAGTGAATGGTTTACTGATTATTTTCAGTCTGTATTTCTGGGTACATTGAGTATTATTAGCAGCTCGAAACTGATACTTCATACAGGCTTCTTTAACCGGAGATGGTCTCATGGCACTTCACAAAGGTTAACTCTTTATTCTTTAAAAATACCTGAAGAGGAATACAATAGAAGCTTGTAATAACGGCCTTTAGATTTGGATATACCACAGGTCAAATCATGCTCCCTTAAAACGCAACTCCTTATCATGAAATCTCAGTAAAACATTTAGCCTATTCTAAGGGTATTGGCCCTAGCCTCCAAGATCAGCATTGCACAACGTGTCTGCTACATTTCCTTTGTAAAATCTTACTTCTCCTGGTCACATAGTCTTTGAAAGGGAGCATAAAAGCAATTTAGAACTTTATACTACTCTCTTCTTGATGAAACCTCCTTTGAACTACTCCCTCTGTCATTACTTGCAAATAACTGACAGCAAAATTTATAAGTGGTAAGCATTTAATAGACAGGCCAACTCTTGTCCTTTCTCTACTACAATCCCCTCTTATTATACTGTATTTTAGAAGTGGGTTAATCAGCCGGAGAGATGTGAAGCATTAGGCCTTGAGGTTCTTTTGAACATACTCTTTACTATTCAGCAGAAATCATATAAGGTATTATCATGATGTGCCCCTTTTAAGGAAGGTTAGTTTTTAAGATGCCAGAAGGTTTTGTAATAAGGATATTTGTTTTTGAACTATCCTGTGGCATGTGTCCACCTTGTCCATCAGAGAGATAACAGTATATGTGTGGGTGTGCACGTATTCACACACAGTGACCTTGCATAACTTGATTTCTTTTAGTCTTAGCCACCTCATTTGTGAAAGGATGGAAGATTAGCAAAATGGCCCACGTGGTCTTTTCCAACACTGAGATCTATGATTCTTGATGCTGTATATTGAACTATTGACACTGATTATGAATAGTTCAGAGATTTCGTTCATAAACTCTCTTAAGTTTATCATTGTAAATAGTTTTGTTTTCATTATAAGGACATCCACACTTTGATATTTAGACTATGTTATTTGAGGATTTACCTCTATATATGGAGATACACATACATACACACATGAACATGTGTATGTGTGTATATCTTCATTATAACAATGTCTCATTATGCTTTGAAGTGTTCCCTAGTGGATGATGATATACATCTACTAATGAAACAGATAATTAGAGGAGGAGGTTGTAAGAGGTTTATATAATTATTGTTGCTAAGGAAACTTTCCTTGATTGTACAATTTCCTTTAAAAATATTATTAGTTCTCCCGTTTATTGAAAGTGCCAGTGATTAAAAGCTTTTCACCTGACTACATATCTAGCACATATAATGCATCACTTTCCTGCAATTTCCAACAATTTATTAGGTCTTATGAAATGATTCATTTATACATAGTATTTTTTCCTTTACACATAACAGTTACAGTAGGCTCATACAAGCCATTTGTTAAAGAGTCTTTGTTCAAAATGTAATGCACACACCATGAGGATGACTGTGAAGCTATTCATCGTGTCACTGAAGGGAAAAGTCCACTCACATACAAGGTAACTACAATTTAGCATCTTTGGTAGAAAAAGAGACAGTTAATGTAACCATGTTAAGAACCTAGGATTGCAGGTACTTTCTTCTCTGCAGCTCTAGACACATACCTGGGTTTCTTAGAAATAGTAGCTGAGTTCTCAAAAAAAAAAAAAAGGTTTTATTAGTTAGCAACAATGTTAATATTGCCATAATGCTACAAATTCCCTGGATATAAAGTTCATTTTTGCAGATTATATGAGGCAAGAAAAAAATTTAAATATAATTCATCACAGAAGCATGATAGGAGGGTTTATAGTGCTTTTTTAGTGGATAAAAGACAAAAAGTTATGCCTAATTCATATGTAGGCTTCTTACTTTCTCTTTGTTTCCCTTTGTTATCTCATAAGCAATTACTCCATATTTGTCTTCTAGCTCACTAAATCTCTCTTTGGCTATATTTATTGTAATGTTTAACCTGTCTATTAATTTTTTTATTTCAATGATTACTTTTTGTTTCTAAAATAATTACTTAGTTTTTTTTTTTAAGTGCCAAATTATTTTGGGTAATTTTTTGCTTCTTAATTGTGTTTTTGGTTACATGAAACATGGTTATTTTATATACGGTATCTGATAAATACAGAATACAAAGTCTCTGTAGGACTGAGTTTATGGTTTGTTATTTCTATGAACTCTTGGATATGAATTTCTTTCTTTTTTTGGCTTTTTTAAATTGTGGGCTCAAACATGTTGGAAGTCTCTCTAAGTCCTGTATGAAGAAAGCATTCTTCTGGGGAGGATTTACATTTGTTTCTGTCAGGAACCTGCCTACACTGCAAATCAGTGTAAACCTTAAAATATCAGGCTGCAGTTTTTTAGACCAAATAAAGAATACAAATATGAACCTTAAACCCACATGAAACCTGACTAGTGGCCATGAAGTCTCAAAGGAGGCTTGATATTTAACATCCTCATAGACTCAAGCCGGAGACAAATCATTTTCTTCTAGTCTGTGTCTGCAAGACACATTTTCTTCTAGATTGGATATATACCGTAATATATATCCCTAATCTTGCACAGGTCCAAGGTTTAGCTAAAAAATTTATCTCACTCTCGACTCTCATGAAATCTCTGGGTCATTCAGATCAGCAGATGACCCATGTCCTGGCATGGCTCTGATTCTCCAGGTAATCTTAGGCACATGAACCACTATGGGTTTCAATTTACACATCTGCAAACTATGTTTAAGATAAATTCACATTTCAATTCATTTTTAGTAATTAGCATTTTTACTCTAAGTGGATAAAACAACGTAAGTTCCAGTAAAATTAAGAATGTGGCCGGGCACAGTGGCTTACGTCTGTAATCCCAGCACTGTTGGAGGTCGAGGTGGGTGGATCACTTGAGGTCAGGAGTTTGAGACCAGCCTGGCCAGCATGGTGAAACCTCATCTCTACTAAAAATACTAAAAAATTAGCCAGGCATGGGGGTGCATGCCTGTAGTCCCAGCGACCTGGGAGGCTGAGGCAGGAAAATGGCTTGAACCCAGGAGGCAGAGGTTGCA
>NW_016107547.1:3108394-3111273 GCF_001604975.1 Cebus imitator | reverse complement strand
AAGAAAAAAAAAAAAAATGAAAAAAAATGTATTCTACTAAGGTATGGGTAACAATATTAGATCCAGTTCAACAAAACTAGAAGAGCTTATTCCGTGATAGCAAAGAATGTTCTAAGAAATCTTGCTCAAAAGGAGCCATAGCAAAGTCAGTGGGGTTAATAGTGGAGTCAAGAATAAGTAGTTTCAACAATCAAAACAAGCTTCCCACAGTTCTCGCTAGGTTCATTCATTTTTTTTTTCTTTTTTACCAAGAAAAGTACTTGAGCTTCATTCATTTTTAAAATTGAATTCTGCATATCAAGCAATGAAAGTTAAGACACTTTAAATATGATTGCCTACTTTCTTTTCCAACAGTCTTCTTTTTGTTCATTTCTTTTTTGACAGACTTGTCATAATCACAGAATATTGACACTAGATGAGATTTTAGATGTCACCTAGTTCTGCCCTTTCCTTTTACAGATGAGGAAACTGAGTCCCAGAAAGATTGAATGACTTATGGACACTTATACAGCTCATTAGGCACATAGGTAGTATGCAAAACAGGTGTTGTGATTTCTGGCTTAGAACTTATATCCAATATACCATTCAGAGAGCCTTCTATAAATTTAACAGATGCTACTACCCATTATCAACAGTTCCTTTGAATCTCTAGAAAGTTAGCAATGAGCATATACGGGCAAGGATCCCAGGACCTTTCTCTTGACTATCAGAATGTTATAAAAGTTGTTAGAGATTCAGCATGGAAAAATTTAAAGAGAAATGAACTCAAATCTCAAGCCTGTTTCTAAGTTACTTTCTTACCTTGAGTAAGTTGCTTGGATTCTCTGGACCTCTCCTGTAAAACAGGGAAATAATTAGTATTTTGTAATATAGTTGTAGGGGTTAATTGAGGTAGCATATGTGCAACACATAGCATGATGCTTTTCCCATAGTAGACACTAAATTATAATGATAGATTGTAGCTATTGTTAGGTTTGTATTTCAATTCTCGTTATAAAGACACATTTCAAAGACAACTCTTTTGTAAGTAGAAGATAAATTAGTAGAAGATAAATCTCAAAGAAATTCATCTTTAAGCACTGTAATGCTGAATTAATTTGAAGGAGTGTGAAAAAAAAATTTTTTTTTTGAGACGGAATTTCGCTGTTGTTACCCAGACTGGAGTGCAATGGCACGATCTTGGCTCGCTGCAACCTCTGCCTCCTGGGTTCAAGCAATTCTCCTACCTCAGCCTCCCGAGTAGCTGGGACTACAGGCACGCACCACCATGCCCAGCTAATTTTTGTATTTTTAGTAGAGACGGGGTTTCACCTTGTTGACCGGGATGGTCTTGATCTCTTGACCTCATGATCCACCCACCTCGACCTCCCAAAGTGCTGGGATTATAGGCGTAAGCCACCCCACCCAGCCGAAAAATCTTTTTACTCCAGAGTCTTTATGTTCTTTTGTTGCTACCCAAGTGGTATTGTTTCCTGTGTTTGTAGAACACAGATATATGTTTTACTGGAAAGTTAGGTAAAAAGTAGCTGTTCTGCCTCTTCACTACCTTTACTTTCAGCCATGCTATTTATTATAAAATCACATTTGGGGAAAATTTACATTCCTGATGTGTCAGCTAGGATTATAGTTCAGTGATAGGCAATACCTCCCCAAGGAGAAAAAAAGAAATAAACAAGATAGGAGTATTATTTTATTTTAGGCAAAAGAAACCTAGAGGTAGGCAGACCAGGGCTTGTATGGTGACTTCATAAAGAAAGCTTCTTCCAGCTCACCGCTGTACTATTTCTAGGATACAGCCCTTACCCTTATAGTACACAGTGGGAGACAGTGCTCCAGCTATTACATTCTCACTATAGGCAAGATGAAGAAATGAGGAGGCAAAGGGACCTCTCTACTTTCTTTTAAGAAGACTTCGCTTAAGCTACTGCCAGAAACGTTCACTTACATTTTATCGATCAATAACTTAGTCATGAGAAAATACCTAGCTGTAAAGGAACTGAGAAATGTAATCTTTATTTAAGGAAGTCATGTGCATAGCAGAGTAATATCTAATTGTACTGTAGCTTTCTAACTCCCTCTTAACCAACATAAGAGGACAGAATGATCAATTATGTGATTCACGGTGTCCTCAAGATAAAGACAAACCCATAGATCAATGAAAATAAAACTTTTCTTTGCCCTGAAACCATTGAGATACTTCTCCTTTAGCTCCTCTTCAAAACTCATATGGAAAATTAATTAAAATATTAATTAAAATATCTCCTTATTAATTTTTATATTGATTACATTATGAAATGACATTTTTGATATATTGGGCTAAATCAAATATATTATTAAAATTAATTTTAATAATAAATTTTACAAATTAGTTTTTTTTTTTAATTTTTAATGTGGCTACCAGAAAACTTTAAATAATATATGTGGCTTACACTTAAGGCTCATGTTATATTTTTATTGGGCAGGAGTGCTGTAGCGTATGGCAACGTCAAGTTTTGCCTGGAAAATATAACTAAATATATCTTCTAAATTAAACTTATTCTATTCCAATACCCAGGTAACTCAACAAGTTAACTTGCATTATAAAATTATTGACAAAGTACATTAAATATGGAGAAGGTATACCAAAAATGATTCTTTGAGTCTTAGTGTAACTGATCAACCATCGTTTTTGGCAATAATAAGACAGCAAGCATAACCATTTTAAATCTACTTCTAATTTATGACAATAACATCAGATCCAAGAAATATAAAAGAATAAATATATTTATATTTCCTAATACAAGAGGAGCATCAAGTTATTAATACTCAGAGCTCTACACAAGATGATAAAGAATACAAATATGAAATGATAGTAGAATAATTAAATACCTAACAATAAC
>NW_016107547.1:3035577-3108275 GCF_001604975.1 Cebus imitator | reverse complement strand
ATGTCTAATAAAGTAACAGGTTTGTAACTTGGATAGAGTACAGTTTTAATGTCATAAAATGAGTTAGACACACTCTGGGTCCAGCCAGACACAAGACCTATGGAGAGAAGAACTATAAACAAACTGGTAAGGATTAGAGTTTATCATTTAGAACAGTCCTTGAATAGTTCTCCAGGTATAAAATCTTCCTCTGATGCTTTATTTAGCTTCTGTGTATAAAAAATCATGTGTGCTATGTAAGGGAGAATTACTAGGACATAGACAAAGGTGGCTCGGGATCACCAAGCTGTCAGTTGGCATCCAAGCTGCCATGACCTCATTCTCCAAATCCATACCTTGTGTAACTGCCACGGAGCCTGGCCTTTCTAGGGGAAGCAACGGCCAAATTCACATCTTCCCATAGATCATATTAAACCTGAGGTTTTACTTTGCAATAAGTTTTCATAAACAGACTTGACTCTGATAAAATCCAAATGGCCTTTTCTAAATTTATTTTTGCTAGTCACCACATTAACTTAGCCAGAATTTTTTCTTTGTTTTTCTCTGCCCAGAATTCTTAAATTCTATCAAACCGGATACTATGACAGTAGGACAGAGTGCATATATCCATGTTAATTAGCATCAATTCATCTATAATGAGAGATGTCCCTCACTTTAGGCACATGAGGGCAGGGTTGAAATGGTCCTTGGGAGTCAGTGCCCATAGAGTGGGAAAGCCTCTCAGTCCATTCACCACCTCTTAGCCTCCTTACAGAGTAAATCAAAATGTAAATGCGAACATAGCTCTGGAACAGCTCTACCAAAGGCCCAAATAGTGAAGAAAAGATTAATGTCTACCTTTTTTGGAATATTCATCTTAAGGATGGGTAGTTAGAAAGGAGAAGCTAATCCTAGTCAATAGTACTATGCAGCAAGTAAAACCTATCATGTTTGCCTGCAGGCTAGACACAAAGTTTCCTACAGATTTATCCCACAACCTACTACTCAGTACCAGCAGCCTTGGTGTATAAATACATTTTTATTTGTGTGAGGAATTTTCCTTTTGGGTTATTACATCTCCCTCTAAAAGATTGCTTCATGGGAAAGCAGCTCACACAGTCTCTTAAGACTTCTGGTAGAAAGCAATAGGATCCACCACCATTCTGAAATTCAGCTCCCAAGGTAGGATTAACTCCACCATAAGGAGCAGGGAATGGATAAAAGTTTAAAGATGATTTTAAAAGGACCATATATCTAAGCAAACTGTGTGCACCTTGGCAGGAGATATACAAGAACAAAGGCAAATCATTTCCAGATCACTGGGAAACTGAATCAGGACCAAAACAAAGAACATCCAGTTGTATGAGTCAGGCATTCAACAGCAGTCCACCTGACATCTGTCAAGTTTTATGGTGGCTGTTGTTTCTTCAATAAGTAGAGAGAGAAAGAAACAAAACTCACATACAGGAAGATACCTGTGCTAAAACCAAGATCGTATGAGAACATTAAAACCAATCAGAAAGTGCAATACAATAAGAGTGCTCACCTGTGGAATTCTAACCTGGGGAGTTTCAGAAAAATCTTAGTTATCAAAGAAACGTTTGGTGACTCTAAAAAAATCTATTTTAATAAATATACTCTATGAAATTATGTGGTAGATTGTCTGCTGAAGCTTCTATCTCCATTGGACTAGCTCACCCCAATCTGGCAAACAAAATCCTCTGGATGTACAGTTTGTAGACCTGTATTCCTCGGGGTGTGTTAGATATGCATTTTCTAACTCAGATCATCTGCATACTGGTAGGGCTTTTTAAATTTTATTTTTTAATTGACAGAAAATTGTATATATTTATCGTATATGACATGATGTTTTGATGTGTGTGTGTATATATATATATATACACACACATTGTGGAATGGTTAAATCAAGCTATTTAACATAGGTATTACCTCACTGGTATGGTTTGGATCTGTGTCCCCACCAAATCTCATGTAGAATTGCAGTCCCCAATGTTTGAAGTGGGGCCTGGTGGATGGAGCTACTCTAATCATGGGGTTGGATTTCTCACGAATGGGTTAGCATGATCCCCTTGATGCTGTTCTCATGACAGTGACTTCTTGTGAGATCTGGTTGTTTAAAAGTGTGCCGCCAATAAGCAAATTGAAAGCGAGCATTAATTTGCTTGTTTGCACTTAATGATATATGTGCATGAACATTTTTCATATCAATCACTCAATGAATATAGTCTATACTATTGTTTTTCATAGTTGCATAGTATTACATTTAACATAAGTATCAAAGAATTTAAAATCTAATCACAAAAATAATGTATAAAATTTATTTTCTATGTAAAAAATTCAAGCAGCCTCGTCTTTAATGTTAAAAGTTATACACTGGTATCAGTGTGGCATGAATGTTCATGGTATCAGTGTGGCATGAATGTTCATAGGCATTTTTCTGCATGTTTGCAATACATATCTATGTTCACATGAAAAAAAACAGTTTGTCGCCTTTCTTCCCTCCCTCTATCTTGCTCCTGCTCCCACCATGTGAGACACTTTCCTCCCTCTTTGCCTTCTGCCATGATTGTAAGTTTGCTGAGGCCTCCCCAGAAGCAGAAGCCACTATTCTTCCTGTATAGTCTGCAGAACCATGAGCCAATTAACCCTCTTTTGTTTATAAATTACCCAATCTCAAGTATAGCAGTGTGAGAATGGACAAATATAGTCACACACTTATTTTGTTTTTAATGAGAACACTTAAAATTTACTCTCAGCAATTTTCAATTTTATAATATATTGTTATTAAGTGTAGTCACCATGATGCGTAGTAGATCTCTTAAACTTATTCTAATTCCCTCTTAATGATTATAGTGATGATTATGGTAATGATAATAATAATACTGTTGCATTTCTTGAGCTCTTACCATATATATGTGCTTTATAAATATTATCCATTTAATCTTTGGGACAAATCAGTCTTTCCAAAGTATCTTCTATATAATCCTTTTATTGCAATATATTATAGAAAAATGAAAAAGTGTTTTTATAGTAGAATGAAAGGGAAAAACACTGCATATGTTACTCCACCTTGGAAGTTCACAAAGTGCATTCCCACATTATAGATACTTTAAAAAGCCCTGTATAAGGAAATCTGTTTACCAGAGTTTTCCATGAATCTTTGATCAGGAAACCCAGTTGTTGCCTCACATTTTTAAACATTGTGTGCAGGTAGCAGTATTCTTTGGAGTATACTTTAGGAAAAGATGCTGTAAAATGGTACCTTCATTTTGTGGGTGAGGAAATAAAAACTTAGAGAAATTCAGTAGCCTTGAATCAAATAGACAGTAGGAGGCAAAGTTTTTGAAGCCAAGTTTATTTAATCCTAAAGCTCATACTCATTATTAACAATAATGGTTCAGATAATAGCCATCATGTGTTAACTATCTAATATGTTCAAGATGTTTTATGTATATTGTCTCTCAACTTTATAACTCCTAGAGTGAGAGTACCATTATCCCCATTTTATACATGAAGAAACTGAGGCTCCGTTAGATCTATTGACCTACCCAGATCTCACCAAAGAAGCTGTCAGCAGGGATTTATTGGTTCTGCTTATGTATCATTAAGCAAATTACCTAACCTCTTCAAGCTTCATTGTCCATTTCTGTAAAATGGGTGTAATATGTGTAAAACCTCTGGCACATAATAGTTATTGAGCAAATAGTATCTATTACACAGACAGTAGTGAGTTTAACCAAGCCAGTATACTCTAAAATAAGTACATAGTGAATCTTAATGTTGGAAGTATGATTCATAAATTGGACATATTGCCTCTAACGTAGATTTGAACTTGACATCAATCAAGTTTTTAGGACTCATTAGAGAAGACAATTGAGGGGCAGAGAGTAGCAGGCAGGCAAAGCTCAGTGAGGGAAGATATAAATACTAGAAAGGTCATACCTTTCAGCATGGTGTAATTCAAAGAATACAGTTCAGAGTGACACAAACTCAAAATTGATACCAGTCTCACTCCTAATTAGCCACATGACCTTAAGCACTCATTTAACTTCTCTGAACCACAGCACCTCCTCTGAAAACTGGTACTAACACTATCTTGCAAGGTTGTAGTGAAGGTTAAATGAGATAATATATGTAAAGAACCTAGCTCTGAATCTAGCACTTACTGCATGGTAGCTTTGGCCCCTAGGGTTTTGCCTCTACCTTCAAGCGCAGCATGGTTTAACCAACAAAAGGAAAATGTTGTATCAATGAATCAGCATCAGCCTCATTCCAGAAATGTGCCTAGTGCTCTCTGCAATTTCAAGGGTGGTCTGGGGTAAAAACGGATGATAATTACAGTCTTTTAAATATTAATCCCAAAGTATCCTCAATCGCTGTGAGACTGGCATGTGTCACTGTGAATGAGGAATCCTGAGAGAATAAAGTAATCAAAAATGTTTTTAAAAGGCAATGAGGAAGGAAGGTTTCCCAACTTTGGCAGCTGATTTACATCTATTAAACTGACATTACCAGGTGCAGATTTTGAATATAGCTGTTTTTTCCCTGTAAATTTCAAGCAAGGTATATATATATGTGTTTAATGCAAATATCTTATAGATGTATTATAGATACTGTTGGGAGGCATTTAATTTCCCTCATTTTATTCTGAGGTTAGTAAAATAATTCATAGAGCACACTCTACTGACTGCCTAAATAAAAGTGCAAGTAACATTTGATCTTCAAGCTTATATTTAAACCAGCAAAATGCACACTCACATATTCATACAGTCGAACACACTATCACAAAGTCAAACAAATACACAATCACATACACATGTACTCAGACTCTTGCACACTCACACATATATGCACACTCACATGATCACACATATACTCACACTGTTGCACATTCATGCACTCACTCAAGCCCTACTTACCCACTCATATACACCCATGCATATTTGCACATAAACTGACACACTAACACATTGCTGCTCTTACACACATACACACAATGAGTTTGTTTCCATTTATAAAGAATATTGTCATTAGTTTGAATAAAAAGAAAATTATTTTATAATAATGTCCTCATCCTAAGCTGATTTTATATGCTCACTGAACACTTAAAATATTATTTACTTAGGTTACATTCTACATCAGGGAGGGCAGAAAATTTTAAAGGCCCTAAATTGTATTCATGCCTTTTAAAAGTTAACACTCTCTCGTTCTGCCTTGAAATACAGAACATCTTTAAACGTGAAGTGGTTTGGGAAAAAATGTAAAATTTTGTAATAGTTGTAAATTGGTATGTGCACTGTAGAGTAATTTAAAATCATTAGAATGATGCATTTTTTAAAGTAAGTGCCTTGCTAGAAAATGAGTGAAGCAATATCACAGTGTATTAACGGAGCTCAAGACATCTTGAATTGATTTTGAAATTAAACATCCAAAACTGCAACTTGAAAAAAAAATAATTAGGTAAACCATTATAGAGCAATCAAAAAGAGAAAACCCTCTTGAAATTTAGGAAATTGCAGATTAAGAGTGTCAGTCATCCTGATTTGGCAAGGGCAAGGATTGTCAATGAAAAGAAAACATATACAACTTAAAATATTCTTGAAAACTGAATTGTGCTCACAGTTTGCTACTCTGTTTTGATTTCTTGCTTGGGTCTTTCTTTTGCTCAAAAGAAAGACATATTGTGAGAGCTTCATTCAGCAAAAGACTTTCATGTCTTGTCACTGAAAGACTTGACCTTGTGAGAGTTTTGCAAATGAAGCTGATGGTTGACCCTAGACTGGAGGAAATGGTCAGGCTATGTGTCTCTCCCTCTTTCCCCACCCCTAATATTAGATTGAACTGTATGAAATTGCTGATATTCGACCTATGAATGTGATATTTTCACATAGTTCAATCTAATATTTCTAGTTTAACTAGATTTGGGAGGAAAGGGAGTTGTGATTATCTGGGAAGTGGCCTTCTTGTTCTGATGTTAACAGTGTAATGAAAAGTAACATAAAAATAATTTCTGAGACATGTAGCTAGTTACTTAATTGATAACAATTTATTTATTTAAAAAATGGAAATGACACCGATCTGCCATACATAACCCAAAACTCAGTAGGGCAAAATTAAACAAGAGGCATTTTGTAAATAGTCGAAACTACAACACAAACTCAAGTGCATTCTCACCTGTCTGGATCTTTTATTTATTCAGAGTATCCTCAGTTGTAAGCTAGCTTGCACAAAGGTTTCTCTATTTTTAGTATCAGGGCCAAATGCTTTAAAAGTGAAAATATCTCTGTGCTAAAAACATTCACCTCCAGCTTTCCCTACATTAGAGGGAATTTATGAAATCTTTTTCAACATTGCAAGTTGAGCATACATAATCTGAAATCAGAGCTGCTCCAAAATCTCAAAGTTTTTGAGTACTAACATGACATCATAAGTGGAAAATTCCACACCTGACTTCACAGTCAAATGCAGTTAAAACTTTGTTTCATGCACAAAATTATTTAAAATATTATGTAAAATTACTTTCAGACTATGTGTATAAGGTGTGTATGAAACATAAATGAATCTTATATTTAGACTTGGGTCCCATTTTTTTTTTTTTTTGAAGCAGAGTCTTGCTGTGTGACCCAGGTTGGAGTGCAGTGGCGTGATCTCAGCTCACTGCAACCTCTGCCTCCCAGGTTCAAGAGATTTTTGTGCCTCGGCCTCCCAAGTAGCTGGGACTACAGGTGCCCACCACCATATCTGGCTAATTTTTTGTATTTTAAGTAGAGACAGAGTTTCACCATGTTGGCCGGACTGATCTTGAACTCCTGACCTCATGTGATCCACCTGCCTTGGCCTCCCAAAGTGCTGGGATTACAAGCATGAGCCACCATGCCCAACATTGGGTCCCATTTCCAAGATATTTCATTATGTTTATGCAACTATTTCAAAATCTGAAAACATACAAAATCCAAAACACATCTAGTCCCAAGCATTTCAGATAAGGGATACTCAACTTGTATCTAGATTTCTCTATTACATGGATTGAACCCAGTCTCTGATGGTGAAGGTGCCTATAATTCTGTTCTATTCTTTTCCTATCTCTTTGGGCCTCTAAGTAACTCCTTGTTAAATATAATGATGAGGTATAATCCACTCCCTTCTTCTAAGTAACTCCTGTATTCTTCAGTGACACAGTGGTGATATTTTATACATTGTTTAGTTGTGGCCTTAATCATGTATAATAATTATTTCTATAAGATAAGAGTAATGATTTCAGCCCTGAGAATACTTGACTCAGGCTCTATGTAAAACAACAAGCATATATTAAGCAGCTGCTATGTGCTGAATCCTATGCGTTACATGAATGAGATATACAAACAGAATACTATAGTAAATATAATCCATCTAGTCTTTCTAGATAGCAGTTTGGCAATTTGGTTATTCACAGCAATTAGTCAAAGTAGGAGGGAATCAGGTACATCTTAAGTGTTCAACAGAATCAGAATGGTTAGGTAAATTAGGATGCATTTGGAATATTATATAGCTATTATAAATATTGGTGAATAATTTTAAATTTATATTAGAAAGTTTTTAAAGGCACAGGAAGTCCAAAAATATGCTAAAATATGTATCTAATATCTCTACAAGGTGCATAGAATACAGAATTGACAGAAAGATGCCAAAATATCAAGAGCAGTTTTTACTAAATTGGGAGGGTTTTTTTTTTTTTTTTCTTTCCCTTCTTTACTCTTTTTTGTCTTAAGGACTCAGAGGATTTGGAATGTAGAAAGCAACACAATTTTAAATCATGGGCAAAAAGATCATTGAGGACAGGTTGAGGCCCCCATTCATTCCAATAAAAGAGAGTTCAGAAAAAACTCAGTAATAATCTTCAAGTACAAGCTATAAGATAGGGTATGGCGACCAAGCCTTCTCCAATTCTTTAAAGAATAGAAAAGACGTAATTAAAATACAGAGAAATCAAGTTTGGCTAGAAGGGAGAATTCATTGGGAGAAAGAATAATTTAAAAATTTGAATAGCTTATGGTGGCATATATGGCCTTTCCCTTTTAGCGGATTTGAACAGCAATTTTTCATCTGCCTATAAAGATTTAGGAACAATCAGGCAGTCTCCTGAATGCAGAAGGGTTGGCTGATTGTTCTCTTGAAATCAGTTCAAGTCCTTTGATTGCATCATTTGTTCCATGCCCGCAGGGTAAGTACATGGTGCAACTCCGGCCTCTGAATATTATACCTTTTACGATGAGCCATTCTGAAATCTGTTCAAATGCATCTTGATAGTTTTTTTAAAAAGCAATGGAAAAAGATGCTCGATTCACTAGTTATCAGGGAAATAAAAATGTAAAAGAAACTTTTTTTCACTCTTCCATATTGACACATCAGTGAAGTGTATCAAGAAACAAGTATCCTATTACTCTGATTGTGGTTATATAAATTAGTACAATCTTTTATCAGTATCAAAACTTAAAATGCATATAGCCTCATCTCAGTAATTCCATTTCTAAGAAGTATTCTAGAGAAATGCTGGCACATGTGCACAAAGAGGCATTGTTTATAATAGAAGAAAGGTCTAAAAACAATCTAAATGTCCATTTGTAAAGGGTTAAACTATAGAACATATCCAGACTATGATGGTATGCTATATAACAGTCTAAAACAACAAGTTAATTTTATATGGACTTAACAGTATGTCTTGGAGCTATTTCCCAGTTCTAGAAAAATAAAAACAATGTTATACCATTCAGGTTAAAATATACCCACCACAAACTAGTTATGAATCTCCATATGTATTTATCAATGTAAATGTGTTAAAAAGTACAGAAAAGTTATTTATTAGAGATATCAGGGGTTGTCTTCTCAAGAAGGAACTACAATTGGCAGCTCAAGGTATATAATTGCTTCATTCATAGCAGAAATTTTTACAATATGAATTGTATTTTTCAATTCAATATGTATTGAATCTTTATTATTTTGTTTTTTATTTATTTTTGTAGAGACAGGGTCTCACTCTGTAACCCAGGCTAAAGTGCAGTGATGAGATCATAGCTCACTGCAACCTGAAACTCCTGGGCTCAAGTGATCTTCTTGCCCCAGCCTCCTGACTAGCTAGGACTGTAAGTGTGCTCCACCATACCCTGCTAACTTTTTAAATTTTTTGTAGAGACAGGATCTTGCTATATTGCCCAGGCTGGTCTCAAACTCCTGGACTGAAGTGATCCTTCTGCCTCAGCCACCCTAAGTGCTGGGATTACAGGCATGAGTTACTGTGCCCAGTCTTGAATGTACCTTTAATTACTTATAATAGCATGTAATTAAAAACACACATAAGTAAAACTTAGGAAATATGGAAATGAAGACAATTGGTTAAAATAGATGTTGTGGCATTTGTCAAGGGAAAAGAGTGACCAAATCTAGAAAGAATGATGGCAACAGGGTTATGGAGGAGACAGAAAATATAATGGAAAAAAATCACGTTTACAAAAGCAAACAATTTTTTAGCATTAAATAACGCAAAATGTGCAGAAAAAATAGAATACTGACTAATGAATGAGGACTTGTTCTACCAGGTGTCACAACGTGTTATAAAGCTTGAGTAAATAAAACAAGTTGGTACTGATGCCTCACTAGACAGATCATGGAAGACTAGAAAGTCTAGAAAGTAACACAGGTACATATACATAAATAATTTGGAGTATGATAAATCAGTAAGGATAGGATGGATAATCCAGTATATTCCAGAAAGCTTCATCCCAGTCCAAGCATCATAAATGTCTGATCATATCTCTCTAAGTAGGAAAATGAAGGGTGGAATGGGAAAAATTACAGAATTCCTTCGAATAGGAGTAATTCCACAGGATAAAGAAGTTTGAATGCTGCTGATTTAAGTATATGACATTTCATAATTCTTTTTTTTTGTTTTGTTTTAAATATTCTTTTATTTTTTTTATTTATTTATTTAAAAGACGAGGTTTCACCATGTTGGTCAGGCTGGTCTTGAACTCCCAACCTCAGGGGATCCACCCGCCTTGGCCTCCAAAGTGCTTGGATTACAAGCGTGAGCCAGCACGCCCAGCCCATAATTCTTAAGGTCTATATATTTATTTAAAGATTTTATATTTCTGTGATGACATGAAAGGGAAGGAAAGTTCTTAAGAATTATTATGGTTATGAATGAAGTCTAGGTATTCTTTTCCCTTAATTTAACCCTCTCTTTCATTTCACTAACAGCTTCTTGCCTCTTCTGGTGAAGTTTTAAAGATGGTCTCTTTGTCCAGGAATCTCAGTATTTCTTATAGACTCTAAAAGAACTCGGGAAAAACTAACTGGTGAACTAGTTTCCTTTCTGGGAAAAAACAAAAAAGAAACATCATTATCATAACAGGAAGAAAAGCTTAATTCAAGTCTCCAAGGAATTTAAAATAAAAATCATAGGGCAGCAGGATGGAAACCCCTCGGTTTCTGGAGCTAGTCCAAGCTGAACTAGAAGAGCCTAATGCAGTCATTCATTGATTTGAGAGATAGGATATGTCAAAGGTATTAGAGTTACAACAAGGCAACCTCCAAGGAGGAGGCTAGCTTGCCAACCTTTACTTGATCATTTGCTGCTTGATATTACTGGCAGGAGGGTCAGAAATATTACCTCTTCCCTGCCCCCTTTCCTCTTTGTGTTATATCTAGTCAATTCTCAATTCCCCTCTGCTTCAGCTCCAGTTACCTCAAAAATAAACTTTCTCCGGAAAGTCTACCTTTATTACACATATATCATGTTCCTCATACTTAGCACTGTTCAGTCTAGTCAGGTATGAAAGTTAGGGAGGGGCAATTAGAAATCCATTAGATTCTTTTGTCTCAAGCCAACATTGTCACTCCTCTTTAGTGATACCCATTCAAGATTGCCTCTTAGGACATATGGCAAGGTATCAAGCACCTTAATTTTTACTTAAAAGAAGGAAACTTAACACCATCAGTAGTAACACCACTCAAAACTGATAGCTCCAAGATATTTTAAAACTATAAAAATAGCCTAAGATGAAGGATCTTAATAACAGTGGAATTTCATGTCCTGGGGAATCTTAGTGGATTCTTCATCTTTCTAAAGATCACTTATCCTTGTTGGTTGCTTTTCTTTCCTTCTTAGCACCAAGAGGCAAAAGGGGAGAGGACTCTTGATATATGTTGGTAGTCTCCCTTCTTCAGATAGGCACATCTTGAGCAGGTAGCTTCCTTCATTTTTTTTTTCTTCTTTGAATTGCTGTAGTTCTCTACTGTACATTCACATGAAGTCAATTATCTATGTAAGGTCTTCCACTGATCCATTCTATAGCTATTTACCAAAACACGGTGCCAGGCACTGTGTTTAGATGCTGCAGATACAATGGTGAAAAACTCCAAACCCATTTCCTGCCTTCATAGAACTCAAGTACTAGAGGGTCCAGTATATAGAAACCATGTGTTCTATTTTCTTTTCTTTTCTTTTCTTTTTTTGAGATGGAGTATTGCTCTGTTGCCCAGGCTGGAGTGCAGTGGCACAATCTCAGCTCACTGCAACCTCCATCTCCCGGGTTCAAGTGATCCTTCTGCCTCAGCCACCCGAGTAGCTGGAACTACAGGTGCGTGCAACCATGCCCAGCTAATTTTTGCATTTTTAGTAGAGACGGGGTTTCACCATATTGACCAGGCTGGTCTCAAACTCCTGACCTCGTGATCCACCCGCCTCTGCCTCCCAGAGTTCTGGGATTACAGGTGTGAGCCGCTGCACCTGGCCTATGTTCTATTTCTTCTATAAACTCTACAAACAACAATCACTCATACACTTGTCAAATGTGTTTCTTAAAGCTCTGTAAGAGGACAGATTCTACAGCAGTGTTTCTTAAATTCGAGTATGCATTAGACATAACTGAGTGCCTGTTGGATATGCAGATTTCTGCCACTACCCTCCCCACCAAAAGCCTAATATAGGGATTCTGGAATGAGGATCAGAGAGCAGCGTGTTTAACAAGCTACCCAGATGATTGTAATGCAGGTATTACAAGAACAACACATTGAGAACACTGTCTCTACTCTTCCTGATAGCTAATTAGTATTTCATATACTTTAATTTAAGGCTATCAACTTTTGTTCAGTCTTCTCAGAAAACAGATTTTCAGCCTCTTCTTCATATAAGAAGTCCAGACGTAGCCTAAAACTGACCAATTTGTGGTCGATTTGGGGCTTTTGATCATATTAATAGCCAGTTGCTGTGATATCGATCAGAATAGATAAGTGGTCAATTCATCCATTCAGATGGCCAGTATAATAACTGAGCTGGTAGTGCCATGCAAGCAACATTTAGGCAGGACCAACATCTGGCAAGTCACACCAAAGACAGTTTTAAAATTCTTTCCTTATCATAGTGACAAGGATTAAAGAATACTTTAAGTGATTTCCATTGAAACAATTTTTTTGTGTGTATGTGATCCCACCAGTGGCTGGTTCAGATCTGAGTGTTTATAGCTAATCACTGCAAAAAGTGTTTATGTCCTCATCCCTAAAAGAACATAATAATACCAACTTGATTGAGGATGAAATGGCATAACATGTAAAAAATACTTATTACAGGGCTCTAGTAGATGCTCAGTAAAAATCTTTTGTCTATGATTGAGACTTCATAGAAGTTAACCTATATCCAAAAGTCATCAAGTAGCTGTGATAGAAAGGTATATATGTACATATCTCATTACTAAAAACCAAGACAAAAAGAGAGGAATAAGGACAAACGCTTAGATAATTTATGCATTATCATTCTTTTTCCAGGTTTCTCTCTAGAAATTGTTAGTTTTGTAAGATGTTTTTGATAATTGTTATTTTTTTGTAAGATGTTTTGTCCAAAAATAGTGGAACCGTACTTCTGTATGGCATTGTACGTTTCAGTGCTCTTTGCCGGTTGTTACTATATCTGGTACAACAAACTTGTAAGGAAATGACAGTTAACATTTGACAGATAAGAGAAGATAAGCGATTTGCTTGAATTTGCCCAGTCATGAAGTATCCAGAGTAAATACTAAGTTTCTTGAATTAGCAGTGTAGTTTATCCTCCACAGGCTATGTAATAACTGTCATGCTTGAGAGTCAATGAATGTGTTTGAATTTTAAGTCTCTTAACTCAGGGTTTGAAGCTAAGACACTTTCATACAGGAACAGCTGTGATGCAGACATGAAATGCTACCTCAACCAACGTCCACTTAGCTATTTTGCTTGTCCTTCTACACCCAAGGTTACACATCTTTTTTAAAAGTAAGCATAAATCTTTTGTGTTATCATCAAAACACTTTGCTGTCTTCTTCCATTTGTGCAAAAAAAAAAAAAAAAAAAAAAAACAGGAATTAAGAATGCTGTAGAGAAGATGGCTTCTAGGCATAATATTGGGTAGGTCATAGTTATGGGTCTGATGTTAGATCTTGGGTGTGTTCCCAGCTCTTGAAGTATGATCAATTCCTCCTGGTCTCTATCTTTGGCTCTGCCTTCTAGTTACCACTCAGTACTTCTAAAATGCTGTCTGGGCAACCGCCCTTCTAGCTTGAATAAACCCTGGCTGCTTTCCTCCTATCTCCCATCCCATGGGAAGCCACCCAATTTTAGTCTAGTCTTATTTTACATGCATGACCCAGAAGAAGAAGAATGGGAGATTGTTTTCATAATCCAGTGACCATAGCATCTTGGGAGGCAGATGTATTATCTTCTTAGGTGCAATGATCTATACCATGACCAATTTTCTAGATTACTTTGAGATTTAGTATATGGGGCTCTCAGGAGAGAATTTTATGTAGAGCCGCATTCTTTTCGAACATACTTGGTACAGATAGGGCCATCCTTAGCATTTGTGGAACCTAGAACACAAACACAAATGGACACCTCCTGCCTATGTTCTAACCCCTTTCTCCTCCCAGCCCTGACTCTGTTCCATATTATGAGAGGCTTCACACACATGGACTTCAGCCATACCAGCCAAACTCTATCAAACATACCATGCCACACGCCAACCCCCCTCAGAAAAGAGTTGTCTTTTTCCTGTCCCTCAAGCCTAGGGGTGCATATATTGGCAACGTAGACCAAACTTGCCAGAGTCCTCCACAGGCCCTGAAAGTAGGCTCAGGGCCACATAGACAGGGCATTCCAGGCAGCCAGCTTCCCAAGAAGTAGTCTTATTGGGGATCAGGAGTACAAACCTCAGATAAGCATATACCATTCACTCAGTAGACTTCTCACCCCAAGGGAGGGTGTAGCTACAGGAAGTCAAGATGATGCCATTTAAAATAGGTCAAAAGATACCCTAGTTGACAGATGTAAGGGCAATACTAGGGTCAGAAATAATATACTGTCTTACAGTTTTCAGTATCTTTAACTTAAGTCAAAACCACCTAGAGCTGTAGAAAAAAACATTGGGGAAAAGATTCTCATGATATTACCAAGTGAGATACTACCAAGCAGTGAAAGCAATGAAATAAAGGGTGAGGTGGACATGTTTACAGGATACCAGAATAATTTGAAGAATGAAATACTTTATAACCTCCTAACCCATATGACAGTTGGATCTCCCATTTCCCACTGTTTCTTCATTTTGTACCTGGGATCTATCTGAATTTTCAAAGACATGATTTTTTAAATAGTTTACTGATATAAGAGAACCTGAGGAACCATTCTGCTCTTCCTTTGTTTTGTATTCAGAATAAGTTTGGCTTACATATACATTAAAATCAAACACAATGCAATCAGCAGTTGTCCCTTTCCTAGATTTTCACAACCTCACTTCTTATCCGGGTCATTTCCATTTTTGTCCTCATAATGCCTCAGGCCTGGAAAACAGGGAAAGTTTAAGTTGATGTACATGACTTGAGACATTGTGATGATGAATCAGAAAATGCTTTGTAAAAGGTAAAGTTCTATACGAATGTCAGTTGTTGATCATCTCTGAAGGAAGCGTCTTTCTATAGCAACCTTATTTCAAATAGTAACTCACACTTACCACCAAAAGGAAACTGAACTTTATACATTATAGAAGGCAAAGGAAGGTAACATTCCATCAATAGGATGGAATGAATGTGGATTTTATTTTCTTTCCAGCTCTGGAAGAAAATAGATTGCAGGACTGGTACATTGATTCACTAATCTGCAGCATGATCAACAGCATTCTTATATGTGATAAGTATTTGCATTCACATTTGAACATGAAATTGATGTGTGAATGTGCTTTGGTTGATAGATGATGGTAAATACATGATCGATGATAGAACATAGAAGATAGATGATAGATAGATGATAGACATAGATAGATAGATAGATAGATAGATAGATAGATAGATAGATAGATAGGAAAGGAGGGAGAAAAAGGGGAAAGAAGGCGGTCATTCAGGTTAATAGGTTCTCCTCTCCCCTATGCCTACCCAATGTGGAGGCCTGGAACAAAAATATCTTTACTCTGTGTAGTTATATGATCTGATGTCATTTTAAACACATAGCACAACAACACCCTTCTCTTTTGGGAATCTGTTATTGGGTGAAAAATGGCTTACTTGTTATCACCATAGTTTGGGATGGGTGACACTGCTGGAAGGAGAATTCTAGGTTTAATTCTTAGGAAAAATGTTGCCACAGATGTTTATAGTACAGAATACTGTTCCAACCTAGTAGATTTCAACATTTTTATTCTACCTAACTCACCTCAGGGCTGTAACAGGTTACTCCTTTCATAAAAAGTAATGGTAGCTTTTTAAAGTATAGATTCTCAGTTTGGGGTGAGTTATGAGAATGAGGGTAGTGAAGTGTGCGTAGTTTGGAAAGCTCCTTCCCACCCCGGTGGTTTTGATATGGCCCCTAGTGTGTTTGTGCCCATACGCGTGCACACACACACACACACACACACCCCTACCTTGAAATCATCGTTCTAACCATTTTTATTCTATGCCTAACAAGCATCCCTGAAATACACATTTTTATTTTTCTATCTTGATTGAAAATGTTCTTCATAAAAACTAGTGACAGTGAATGACCTTCCTCATATTTAAAAGGATCATTTTTACTTCCAGCCACAATCCAATAAAAGAATTTTTGTTTTCTGAACAAGTCATATTTTAAAAGTCAGCAAGTCTGAAAATGCACAGGCATATTGTATTAAAACATTTACTCTTGCCTGCAAGTCAAGTTGTGTAGTAGTAAGAAGCAGTTGTGGAGTTCAAAATGAATCTAAAACTGTGTACCACATTTAGAAATTAGTTTCTAACCATGCTCTGCACTTGAGACTTAGCATCATTATGGGTAACATTATATGCACCTAATACATTGTGACATGAAAAGTCACAATATTCTTGAAGATTTTCTGTATCACAGTGGGAGAGCCAAATTCTAGTGAGTAGAACAAGAGATGAAGAATGGATCATTCTGTGATCCGTTTCCGTTTTAGCTTCTATTTTATCTCATGATCCTGAAAAACATTATTGGTGTTCTTCTCTTTACTGTAAAGATACTTATTCAGTGTGCTAGCTTTCTTTGTATGTTGGAGGCAGTTGATTTTGATTTGGGTTCACTGAATCGTGAGGTTCTTTAAAAGTACCTTAGAAGCTTCCAAAGAAACAAGGAGTAAGTTGAGTAGGTTTGGATCTCCCTAGTTTATATCTGTTTTATATAATGGGATTCTGAATAAGATTTCATTGAACAGAGTATTCTGGTAGACATATTAATGTTCACCAACATCCCAATTGTTTTATCCTTTGGGGCACAGTGCTCTTTCAGTTAGGCATCTCCATGTGGCTTGCTCTGGCCTAGGAAATGTGAGCAGATGGCACGTGTAGCATTTCTGCATGGAAGCTTTTAAGAGTATTGCACAAATCTCCATTTTCTTTCAGCCTGCCTTAGAAGGCCCTAAAAGCTTCAGGTTAAGATGACAGTGTCCTAAGTAGTGGTCAGAGCACCACCTTCTGAACTACGTTGCACATGTAGCATGAATTTAAAATAAGCATCTGTTGTTTCCAGCCACTATCGTCTTGGGGCCGGGGGGTGGGGGGGTCATCTGTAACATAATCTAACCTATACTGACTAGCACAAGTGTCCCTTCAAAGCTACTGCTATAGTGGAAAGAGTCTGAAGCTGAGTCAAGAGTCCTAGATCTAGTTCCAGCATGGCTACTGAGTAACCCTGAGACTTTAGTCAAATCCCTAATTTCTTTGAGCCTCAGTTTCCTACTCTATAAAACATAAATAAGTAAGCTGCATGCTTCCTAGAACGTTTGGGAAATAAAGTGATATGTTAGATATAAGAGTAATTAATTTTAATATCATTTTTAAAACTATGATCAATATAGATATTTACAAACCAGTATAACCCTCAAAGTTTCCAGGAAGGGTAGGATAAAAGATCAAATTTCTAAAGTTTCTCTCCCAAGTGTCTAAGGACCTCCCTGGCAAAAAATATCTTGTGCGAATGAAGGAGGGAGGTATCATCCCTTATTCAGTTTATACTAATATACTAATATACACTGTTTATACCTAAATCTCACTGATTCATTTTACTAAGGATCCACCAAGAAATAATATTTCCTGTTGAGATTTGATTACACACAATAGTAGGAAGAAGTACAATACTTATTTTAATCAAAGAGTTTAGTGGATAATACACTTTGCAAATTTGTTAAAGAACAGAAGACTAAGGTAGAATTCGTAGCTTTTCTGTATTATGATACTTATTTACTGAAAAATAGATTCCAAAGGCAGTGAAATTTGGATATTTGAAATTCATGTTCCTCTTATAGTGACTTCATATGTTGAAAGGTAAAGAGTGAATATCCACTGTCTAAGCTGTATAAATTTGTATTGCATGGAAGGATTACTTCCTATTATTGCACTATAAACAGAATCTGATAATATTTTGAGTTTATATATTGTCAGCTTTATGAAGTGGTTCAAAGAAATCCAACCAAATTGCTATAGGATTTTGGACAAATTAATCTGGCCCTCTGTTTTTCAATTATCAAAACAAAAATAGTTACCTATCTCCTCTTTGTCTAATGGGGTGATTTTATGCCTATGTCAACCTAGGCTAGTGAATTAGAAAGCACTATGAGCTATTGTGAGAAAGGCCCCCTTAAAAATTGATGATAGGAAATATCAATTATTATCTTCTGGTCACCCACAGAGATCACAACATGGTACTCACGGGCATTATCATTATTGTTTAGACTGCCCTTGGCTGATTCCAGGATAAAATCTATATCTGAATTTTTAGTATCCATCTCCTATGGTGACTGTATATTAACAGGAAGAGCCATCTGTTTTCCTTATATTCATGCCTCTTTGGCTTTAGGCATCAATCTTACATTCAAGGGTCATAATATTTAGGCACAATGGTGTTTTTTCTGTACTCTAGCAAAATTATTTCTTCTAGTCTCAACCCTTTGTGTGCTCCTGCACTGTAGGTTTTCACTACATTTTACTCCAGTGAGTGCAACCACGAGTTATGTGAGCATGAGGCAGAGGTAAGTCCAGGTTATATCTTTTGATTAATTTCAGTTCCCCACACTTAAGCCCACTGCAAATGATGAAACACAGTTCCTTTGGTATTGCTACAGTTTTGATTAAGCATGTTAAAAGGCTTGTTGGCTCCAATTTGAACCCATGGCAACTACTTACAACTTTACTTGTAGCATGTCTTGCTCAAAACCAAAGGCTTTAGATACATGTCTGAGAAAAAAAAAAAAAAAAAGAGCAGCACTGATTCAAGCATCTACAAATCCATCTCCTCTAAAAACTTAATTATTAAAAAGTTGATCTTGGCTTGGGAGACTTTTATTTCTTCAACGACTATGTCAGTCTAATTTTCTACCCTATCGGATTAAGCTTTTTTTCATTTATTGTAAACGATTTCCCACAATATCCTTATTTGATCTGCCAACTTGTACGATCTATGGGCCTTAGGGGGAATGGGGAAGGCAAGTTCTGCTATTCAAAAAACCCCTGTGTATTGGCCACAGCATAATTGTATTTCTGCTTTACACCTATATCATGGTTGGGTAAACAAAGTTATACCCAATGGTGAATGAGTAATCCTTTTCAGTAGTATCAATTTCCAGAGCTTTGGCCCCATGAAATGAAATATTTGTTAGTATGTTTACCATTACCAGTCCAACTCATAAGATTGTATTGATTAGATTTTTGCACTGCAAAAATACCATTTTAAACCGGAGTGAAATCAATATGGGTGTGTATTTTTTATATACAAATTGGATTTAGCTCAAAAAGAATATTTTCGTTGGAGTAGAAATAAATCTGGAAAGAAAATCTGATAAAGCATCTTAAAATGAAAAAAAAAAAGTTTACTCTTCCTGGTGCTTCAGTTCTTTCCCCTGACTGTTAATCTGAGCTCAGTTCTTGCTGTCTGAGTGGAGGTTTCTCTTCTGCTCAAAGCAAATCAATGTCTGCACAAATTAGAACTTCAGATAACTCATCAGTGTGCAAATGCCTTCTGTAGATTTAAATGACACAATAGCATTCCATTCAGCTCTTTAGGAAGCAGCACAAGCTGAAGTACAAAACAGCCAGTGAGGCTCCTGACAGCAGTGTGCTTACTGTAAAGCAAAGAAGCTCTTTTTCTTGGAGCACTTAATGCTTCAGAAACATCCTACCAGATGGGGTAGGATTATTTCCAGAAAACAATTAAGGCAGTTACTGGAGCGATGGTAAGGCATCACTGTGAGTAAGCGAATAGCAAAGTTGCAGCCCCTCAACTTGTACTAGTTTTTATTTGATTTGGCTGAAGCTGAAGTTCAGAGATAATGAACATGGCTTTGGAAAGCTGAAAAGTAGTGTATATTAACTCTGAATTTGGACTTCCCACGCATGAGGAAGACTGCAGCTTATTCCCAAAAGTAATTTTACAAGCACTCGACTCAAAGTAAAGACAGTGTTCTCTGGTTTCTTTATAATACTAACAAGAGCACTTTACTAATAAAAACTCAGAGCACGTGTTACTGGGCTTCCCACACAGGAGTGCCCCTAAATGTTAGTTAACTGACTCTTCTTACTGTAGCAACTGATTTACATATGTAATTTATCCTCCTTATACCAGCCATTCCTATAGTCTTCCCCCTATCAATAAATACAACTTTATTCTTCTAGTTGCTCAGGCCCAAAACCTTGGGATCATCATTATCTTGCATACCTACATCTAGCCAATTAGCAAATCTAATTGGCCCTATTCTGAAATATATCCAGAATCTGACCCTTTCTTAGCACCTACACTTCTTCTATCCTGATCCTAGACCACCATTACCTCTCACCTGTATTATTGGAGTAGCCTCCTTAACTGGTCTCCCTGATTCCATCTTTCCCCCAGAGTCTATTCTCAGCACAACAACGAGTGATCCTTCATAAATCAGATCACGTCATTCCTCTGCTCACAAGCTTCCATGGTCTTCCCATTTTGCTCAGAGTAAAAGCTGACTTCCTTACTGTAATTCACAGAGCCCCGCCCAATCTGCTTCTCCCACGTCTGCAACCTCTCACACCATCTCCTACTAACCTCTCTTCCTCCCCTTCATGCTGCTCCAGCAGGATTCTGACCTCCTTTTTATTCTTCAGTATTCTGGGAATGCTCCTATTTTAGAACATTTCTACTTGGCATTCCTTCTGCCTGCCTCCCTCCAAAGAGCTGTGAGGTTCTCACACTTCCTTTAAGTCTCTGTTCAGTTGATAAATTATTAGAGAGGCTTTCCCTGACCACCCTATATAAAATAACAGCTACCCACCTTTCATTACTCTGCATCCCTCTCACCATACTTTAATTTTTTTCATAGCCATTATTACCACCTGAAATATCCCATATTCATTTATTATTTTCTGCCATACCCACACCACCCCCTCCACATATACATACACATCAGAATATAAGTTCCACAAAAGTAGAAATTACCTTTTTTGATCCCCACCGTATCTCCATCGCCTGGAACGGTACTTGGCTTATCACGTCTTCCCAACAGATATTTGTTTTCAAATAAATCTAAGGTATCAAATGCCCACCATTTTGTCTCATTCCTTATTGTTTCCTCCCTTATCCTCCCCCTCCTTCTCTTCATCTTCCTCCTTTTCTTTCTCCTCTTCTGCCTCTCGCTCCTTCTCATCTTCATCCTCTTATTCCTGCTCTTCTTCATCGTATCTATTAATTTACTGAGCACCTGTTGCTGGGTACTATTGTACATACTGTACTATCTCTTTTAATCGTAACGAGGACTCTGAGAATATATGTTGTCCCCAGGTTAATAAATAAAGAAGCTAAAGCTCAAAGCATGGTGTAATTTGCTCAAAATAACACAATTAGTATATCAGAGCTATGGTCTAAACCCTAGTCTGTCTGATTCCAGAACCCATGCTCATTCCATTCCTCCAAACCTACTGACTTCTTCAGCTTATCTTAGTGTCTTCTTTTTCCCTCTTTTACTCTCTTTCTAGCAGCTGGAACATTCATAAAATTTAAAAATGTTGGATCCAGACAAAATATTAGACATTAATGTGTCTAACCATCTTGTTTCCTATCCTTCATTTCCTACTTTTCACCATTTTGCAGTCAGTAAAAATAAAGCTCAGAAATACTTAGTCTTGTCCAATGTCGCATGGATAATAAATGGCAAAAATGAGGACTAGCACCTTCTTATTTCCAGTCCTTTGTCCTAAATGAAACACTTAGGTATCTTTAAATAGTCAACAGGGCAGTATGTTACTTAGGAAGGATTCAAATTATGAGGATGACAAAGGTTCTTATAGAGGCAAAGAAATGAGAAATGGAAGAGTGTCAACTCTCTCAACACCAAATCAATGATCCTGAAATTTTAGAATACATTACCTAGAATATTCTTAAAAGAAAAATTTCTAGGCCTCACCCTCACATTTTTACTCAGTAGATCTGCAGTGGGGCCCAAAAATCTGCATTTTTAACTGGATCCCCAGCAGGCAGTCTGTGGGCCATACTTTGCAAAACCTATTGTAATCCAAACACACCAGGCTTAGGTTAACAGCATCTGGTCTTGTTGCAGAGGTGCCATAGAAATGATTGAAAGAAGAAAAACATCCCGTTGCTTCATTTAGAAAGCTCGGAAAAAATCAAATTGCCATTTCAATACTGAAAATCATTTGGAGTGGTTTCCAAAGTTCAGGCTTTAATAGACACTGCTACAATAAGAATTCAACTTTTCAAGTCAGCAAAAATAACACAAGAGGAGAAGTCAGCCTGGTTTGATATATGATGACAAAAATATGTATGGTAATTGAAAGCCTCACATATAATAGGAAGTGTGCATTTATTAATGATGCACGACACTGGTATTCCAGTGAAACAGTAGATCACATTCCATATTATCCAGTGCATCGTATTACTGTAAATATCCCAAGGATTAATGTCTCATTATGAGAAAATTTAGTTTAACATCATTGTTAGGTTACTGGACAAGTGACATCGTCCTCAGAGGCTGAATATACAGACAACAATGAGAAAAGCAAACATTACTGAAGACAAAATTGGCAAAGCAAAACCAGAAGGGTATTTGTAAGGGTTAGTTAGCTGCGCTTTCAACATTGGAAAAAGATACTGGAGATTAGAAAGTGGAATCTGCTTGTGAAGATCGCCAACAATTCTCTTGCCCTCTTGACTCCATATGCAACAAAAGGTCCTATAATCACACCTGGAGTTATTTGAAGGCATAGACCAAAGAAGAAAAAAGTTGTTTTATCTGTGATTTTTAAGGTGAAACTTTGTTGGACCTTAAAAAGGATGAAACCATTCTTATACACATAAAGACACCTAGTCAAAAGTAGTAAAATTCATTCCTTTTATTTTCTTTACTGAAAGAAAAGCCCATCTAGTATGGTGAAAGCAGTATTGAACTTTCTCGATATTAAAGGCCAATTTTCCAAAATACAGCCTCATTTTTGGTTGGCTCAAATTGATTTTTCTAAGAAAATTTGGAGCCTGACACTTTGACTTCTCAGCAGTCCCTGGGGCGCTGTCCTCAGGCTTTTTTGAAGAGTCCCAAGTAAGGGAAACCTACCATTGATCCTAAATGGAATACTATATTTGCCCTGGATCTAGAGAAGTCCTTCAGAAATAGAAAGGGCATATAAGGGAGAGAAGAGAGAAAAAAATAATATGTGCCAGTCAGTGTACTACTTTCATGAACGTCGTCGATTTAAAACAACCGTTTAAGAAGTATCTCTTTTGACAGGTTAGGAAATTAAGGGAAGAGTATTTTCTAAGCCCACACAGCTAGTGAATCTAGGATTAAATCCAAGTCTGTCCATTATGAAAGCTCATGTATTTCTATATATCAAGATTCCCTTGGTTTACTGCTTGAGTTTTCAAAGTGTTTTTCAAATATTTACACCATATTTCCAACATTCCCATAAGTTGGGATGGATGACAGCATCCTCATTTTCCAAATGAAGACACAATCTTAGAGATGCTAGAAGCATATCCAGGTTCACATGGCTAATATGCTGCAGATCTGGGACTCCCAGTTAGGTCTGTTGATTCTAACTCCCACATCAATGATTTTGGACCCGAAGATGAGTTTTTGCCCCAACAGCTTCAAACTGATCATTTCTGGGCATTTTCATTTAAGAAAAGTAAAGAACTCTATTCCTTGAAGGAATAGAATTTTAGAAAATAACAGTGTGGTTTTGTTTGAGGAAGCCAGCATTTTAAGATGTCTCAAACAGTGAGATATTAAAAATATGAGATTGAACCTACTACACATTAGTACTCTTTTATGTCATTGTTAACTTCTGAAATAAAATGCCCTTAAGAAATAATGCCAAGGGACTGGAGGTGTGTAGGCAGAAGGGTTTCCTATGAAAGCTGAGCAATCCAAATATCAAGGTACAGCAGACTGCCTTTATTTTTAAGAAATAACTACTATTTTTGAGATAGTACCATATTACTATGTCTTTTTGCTGTTATATCAATTATTTTATGTAGCTGAATAAACTGACAACAGAACTTAATACAAAGATGTAAGAAAAAAGGAAGAATATGATCGTTTTAAAGGGTGAACATGTTATTGTGATCCAAAGAAATTACTACATAAGTTGTAATGATTTTATTAAAGTATCCTTTGCATATTTTATAGAGCAAATAGCCTAAATAAAAAAAGAAAAATGAATATTTTTATTAGAATAACATCCCCAGTTAATTCTGGCTAGGGTACGTATGATACTGTGGAAGTTATCATTTTTTGCTTTACGCAAATCTAGTGACTTGAAGTAAGTAACAGGACATGTCTTGAAAAGCTTTTGCTTCTTTGTGATAAAGACTTGTGCTTATTGCATGGCAATGAAATGTCTGAGTTTAGACTGAACTTGAAAACAAAAATCTCTTTACTGTTCAGCCAATCAGGCTTATTTAGAACATAAGTTATTACCAACTACTGTAGCGTATCCAAATAACTTCTGAAAGCAGTTCAGTGTAGTGGTTAAAAGTGTGGGTTCAAATCCCTGTTCTACTGCCTGGTGGTTATAAAACCCTAGGTAAAGTGTTAAGCCTCAATCCCCTCATCTATAGAGTGAGGTTAATAACAGTAACTCTATCATAGAGCTGTTTTGAGGACTCAGGAAACGAATTCATTTACGTCATTCAGCACAGTGCTTAGTATCTAAAATTCCCAATAACTGTTTGCAGTGGCTGCTACTATTGTAATTATTGCTTAATGCCAACAGGCCTACATGTTTAGAATGCATCATGAAGTCTTGATAACTATAGTGGAACTGCTATATGTTTAAATGACATGCACAGTATATCAGTTTCCTAGGGCTGTCATAACAAATTACCGCAAACCGGGTGACTTTAAACAACAAATTTATTCTCTCGCAGTTCTGGAGAATAGAAGTCTAAAATCAAGATGTCAGCAGATCCACATGCCCTCTGGAGACTCTGAGGAGAAACGTTTCTTGCCTTCTCCAGCTTCAGGTGGCTGGCAGCGTTTCTTAGTGTGTGACTACATAACTCCACTCTCCGCCTCCATCTTCACGTGGCCTTCTCCTCTTCTCTTTTCCTTTTCTGTCTCTTATGAAGACATTTGTCATTCTATTTAGTGCCCACCAGGTTAATCCAAGATGACCTAATCTTAAGATTCTTAATTTAGTTACATTTGCAAAAACTCTTTTTCAACAGAAGGTCTCATGCACAGGCTCCAGGAATTATGACATGGACATACCATTGAACCCACTACACTTGGTAAGGCATCTTCAGTTTCACTTTCTCTAGCTTCATCATCATTTAGGTTGCCACATCCTGGGAAAGGATTGTATCATTTTACCCCAGATTTTTCCAAGTCAAGAACCAGATACCATCAAAATTGTGAAAATGGCAAAGCTTCTGTTCAGTGGTCTGTAATCTCCCCTCAGGCTCCTACGTTTTCCTATATGGCTCTTCTGTGCTCGTTCCTCACCCTTGCACATAGCACCCTCATTCTGCCCAAGACTCTCAACAGCCACCCTACCCAAGTCTTGCTTACTCTGAGCAGTGCCTCAAGTTCTAGACTTATTTTTCTCCCTTCAACATACCAAAATCTTATTATTATATATTTTAACAAAGCTTCATTAGCTCATTGTTCCAAAAATCTGGTGAGGAACATAATACAGGAATTATAATTGAAATTTTTGGAACATTGGTCAAGAGTTCTTTCCAACAGACCAGTCAGGGGTTTTGAACTTCATTTTTTGACAGCAGAAACTTCCAGTTAAATCTTCTTCTGAACTCCAATAAACAAAATATGTAAAATTTAAGCTCCTAAGGTAGAAACACAGGTATCTGAATTATAATAAGATGATGCTTTAGTTTGAGGGGTTTCAGGAACTATGGCTTTGCTGTCCTTTTACATTAGAATCCATATAATTAACCCATTTCAAATGACCTGAACAGATAGGACATTCTCAGCCTAAAATTATGTGCCACACTTCAAAGTTCCAGTTAATGATGCCAAATGAGCAAATTACAGATTATTGTAATTTATTGGGAAGAATAAAATTTTCAGCTTGAAGAGTATCCAACTTTTGATTTTTCTAACACTTCAGAAGTTTACTAACTTATAGTTTCAGTGCTTTTTCCATCAGTTAAAGGTTACAGAAATTCTATATATGTAGGACTTCCTTTAAGAGAGAATGTAGAAAAATTTATTCTCTCAAGTTTCAGTACAAATGGTCTATCATTTTAATCTCTCTTGCAAATACTCTAAAATCAGTTGCCTCATTGGGCCTTCCTGAAAAAACTCTAACAACGAATAACGTCAATTCTCAGCCTTGCCCCTACCTGCAAGCAGTAGCCAAGCCTTATTGGAGAAAAATCATACTGTTTGGGTAGATTGGTACCAATAAAAATTCAGTCACCAGCCTCACTTCAGCTGCCAAAAGTGCCTGGAAATATTGCTGTATTCCTCAGGTTACCTCATTCTGAAAAAGTACTCTTTTTCATTCTCCACAAATACTTTTTCAGAATTTCTCTACTTTTCTCAAACTTCTAACTTTGCCTCTGCCCATTCATTCTCAATGGATGCCCTTGCCTCCTGCTGCACAGAGAAAATAACCATCACATGAAAACTCCCTCAATTTCCTGCCATCAAATCTAAAATCAGGTTGGATCTGCACCCATGCTCTCTTTCTTCGTCCCATTACAGTGCAGGAAGAGTCCCGTGAAAGGTCAGTCCCTCCACCAGTGCTCTGGATCCTACCTTTCTCTCACTTTCTCTCACGTGTAAGTTTAACTCCAAAGTTTCTGCTAGATCCTTCTCAAGAGCTTTTAAGCATAGTTTTGTCTCTCACACTTGAAAAGGAAATTCCTTTTTGAATCCCACGTTCTCCTCTAGCTAGTTAATTATCTCTTGCCTCCTCTCATGTTTCAACTTCAACTTCAACTTCTCCACTTTCTTCCCTTCCAGTCACCCTTTCCTTTTCATTTGGTAACAATCACAAGCTTACTGAAAAGTGGAAGTACCATATAAGTAATTTGCTCCTGAAACATTTAAGAATAAGTTGTTGACCTGCTTTTCCCAAATTCTTTGTTCTGTATTTCCTAAAATTAAAGGCATTATTCTACGTAACCACAATACAGCTATCGAAAACAGGAAATTAACATTTATACATTACTAGCATCTAATGCTTAGATTCTAATCATATTTCATCATCTGTCCCAGCAGCATCCCTTATAGCAAAAGGAACTGGTTCAGAATAAAGCATTACATTTTAGTTGTCATGCCCTCTAGTCTTCTTCAGGTTGGAAGACTATCTCAATCTTTCCTTAACTGTTATGACTGATACTCCTAAAGATAATATTACCAGTTATTTTATACAAAACCCCTCAATTTGGGTTTTTCTGACGTTTTCTCATACTTACATTCAGGTTGTACATCTTTGGCAAGAATATCATAGAATTAATGCTGTGTTTTCATTATATCCCATCAGGTCTTACCCATTATTTATCTGGCCCACTGATGGTAATGTTGACTTTGATCTTTTAATTCAGATGGTATCTGCTAGGTTTCTCCGCTGTACTCTCCCCATATGCACTTGTAATTAACAAGTGTTTTGTGAGGACATACTTTGAAGCTATGTAAATATCCCATTGCTCATCAAACTTTCAATTTATTAATTCATTTATTTATACCTGTGAGAACTCAGGATTTTTTATATTAGTCAATGGGTTATAGTTTCTTGCTACTTCTGTTTATTTTGATGCTCAAATTGTTTTGTAAACAGTGACTGCCCCTTCAAAATGGCCCTTGCATCTTTTTGATATGTCCTCATCTTTCTTTGAGCATTTTCGATCTCAATAGAATATTCCAGTCTCACCTTGCACTTTCCCTGCCTGTTCCTGGAATCAGAAATAAGGAGCCTAATTTCTTTTCTTGGGATTGTATTTAGAAGCCAAGCTCTGTTTTTGGCACTAGATGTGTTCATTGCTATTGGGGTTTTACTATTCCCAGGCCCTCATGGTGAACAGAGGTAGGAACATTTATATATATATATCATATATATGAACATTTATATATATATACACACACACTAATTTCTATCAATATTTATCTATTTATCTGTCTATTTATATATCATCTATCTATCTTGAGAAAACCATGAGTTTCCATTATTACCTCCAATTCCAGTTCAACACCACAGGATTCATTCTTGTTTTCTCCTTTTCCATGTTTGTAACTCTCTTCTCTGACAATGTAAAACCAGGATCCCCTTATCCTTAATGTATTTAATCCAGTCACTTGTCAACCTGTTTCATTCTGGCTTCTACCCTTATCACTCCACCAAAGCAGCTGTCACTATGTTACCAGTAATCATCATTTTACTAAATATGACAAGCACTTTTTAATATTCACCTTGCTTGGCTTACAGTACCATTTGGGATACTTAACTACTCCTAATTATGGAAAACTCTCTTTCACTGGTTTCTGTGATACTACATTCACTTGATTTTTCTTTTACATCTATAGCAAATCCTTCTCTCTTTTGCTGGATCTTCTCCTCCACCTGACCTTTGAATGTTAAAGTCCCACAGTCTTAGTCCCCATTCATTTCCCATCACACTCGTCACCCATTCCCTTGGTTTCAATGACCATTTTTACTGATGACTTAAAAATTTCATCTCTGCCCCTGAAATCTCTTCTTAATTTCAGACTCATAGATCCACCTGCCTCCTTGCCACTTTTAGTTGAATTTTTCACAGGCACCTCAGGTTAACAGGTCTAAAGCTGAACTCATCCTTCAGCAGTCCCTATATTGATAGAAAATACCATGAACACCCAGAGAGTTGCACATGTCAAACTAAGATATGATTCATGTCTTCTCCGTATCCTTTGCGCTCTTCATCTAATCAGTCACCAAGTCTTGTAATTCTACTTTGTAAAAATGTTTTGCATACAGTAGTACCCATTATCCATGGGAGATATGCTTCAAGATTCCCAGTTGATGTCTGAAACCTCAGATAGCACCGAATCCTATATATACCATGTTGTTTGCTATAGATACATTCTAAGTAGGTGTATATATTTATGGGGTGGAAGAGATACCTTGATACAGGCATGCAATGTATAATAATCACATCGGAGTAAATGAGGTATTCATTAGCTCAAGCATTTATCTTCTGTGTTACAAACAATCCAATTATGCTTTTAGTTATTTTTAAATGTACAATTAAATTGCTATTGACTATTGTCACCCTGTTGTGCTATCAAACAGTAGGTCTTATTCATTATTTCTATTATTTTGTACCCACTAACCATCCCCGTCTCCCTCCCACACCACTCCCCTCAACCCCACTACCCTTCCCAGCCTCTGGTAACCATCCTTCTACTCCCTATCCACATGAGTTCACTTGTTTTGAATTTTAGTTCTTACAATAAGTTAGCACATGCAATGTTTATCTTTCTGTGCCATTATTTATTTCACTTAATATAATGATCTCAACTTCCCTTCATGTTGTTGCATATGACAAGATATCATTCTTTTTTGTGGCTGAATACTACTCCATTGTGTATAGGAACCACATTTTCTTTATCCATTCATCTGTTGATGGACAACTTAGGTTACTTCTAAATCTTAGCCACTGTGAACAGTGCTGCAACAAACATAGGAGTGCAGATTTCTCTTTGATATACTCATTTCTTTTCTTTGGGGTATATATCCAACAGTGGGATTCCTGGATCATATGGTAGCTCCATTTTTCATTTTTTTGAGAAACCTCCAAACTGTTCTCCATAGTGGTCGTACTAATTTGCCTTCCCACCAACAGTGGACCAGGGTTTCCTTTTGTCCATATCCTCACCAGCATTTGTTATTGCCTGTCTTTTGGATATATGCCATTTTAAATGGGGTGAGATGATTTCTCATTACAGTTTTGATTTGCATTTCTCTAATGACAAATGGTGTTGAGTGCCTTTTCATATACCTGGTTGCCATTTTTATGTCTTCTTTTGAGAAATGTCTATTCAAATATTTTACCCATCCTTTGATCACATTGTTGGGTTTTTTCCCATAGAGTTGTTTGAACTGCTTATGTAATCTGGTTATTAATCCCTTGTGAGATGAGTAGTTAGCAAATATTTTCTCCCATTCTGTGTGTTATTTCTTCACGTTGTTGATTGTTTTCTTTCCTGTGCATAAGCTTTCTAACTTTATGTGAGTTCCATTTGTCCATTTTTGCTTTGGTTGCCTATGCTTGTGGGGTATTATTCAATAAATTCTTGCCCAAATCAATGTCCTGCAGATTTCCTCCAATTATGTCTTGTAGTAGTTTCATAGTTTGAGGTCTTAGATTTAAGTCTCTAATCCGTTTTGATTTGATTTTTGTACATGGTGAGAGATAGGGTTCTCTTTCTTATTTCAATAGGTTTTGGGGGAACAGGTGGTGTTCGGTTGCATGGAAAAATTCTTTAGCAGTGATTTCTGATATTTTGGTGCACTCGTCACCCAAGCAGTGTACACTGCACCCAATGTGTAGTCTTTTATCAGCCATCCCGTATCATCCATCCCCCTCTCATTCTTCCCCTCAAGTCCCCAAAGTCCGTTGTATTGTTCTTATGCCTTTGTGTCCTCATACCTTAGCTCCCACTTATGAGTGAGAGCACTTGATGTTTGGTGTTTCATTCCTGAGTTACTTCACTTAGAATAATGGTCTCCAGTTCCATCCAGATTGCTGTGAATGCCATTATTTTGTTCCTTTTCATGGCCAAGTAGTAGTCTATGGTATATATACCACGTTTTCTTTATCATCTCGTTGATTAATGAGCATTTGGGCTGGTTTCATATTTTCGTAATTGCACATTGTGCTCCCATCAACATGTGTGTGCAAGTGTCTTTTTCATATAATGACTTCTTTTCTTCTGGTTAGATACCCAGGAGTGGGATTGCTGGATCAAATGGCAGATCTACTTTTAGCTCTTTAAGGAATCTCCACACTGTTTTCCATAGTAGTTGTACTACTTTACATTCCCACCAACACTGTAAAAGGGTTTATTTTCGCTATATCCATGCCACTGTCTATTATTTTTTGATTTTTTAAATTATGGCCATTCTTATAGGAGTAAGGTGGCATTTAATTGTTTTGATTTGCATCAAAAATGATGTTGAGTATTTTTTCACGTTTGTTGGCCATTTATATATCCTCTTCTTCCTTCTACCCCATTCTCTATATTATATACAAAGAGGTGTTTGTAAAGCAAATATGATTTTTATTACTCTCTACTAACTTTCAGGGTTTTTCAATTGCTACTATAATAAAGTCCAAAATTCTAGCCAGATCTGCCAGACCCTGAATTCTTTGACCTCTGCTTGTCCAGTTCCATCTCATGCCATTCATTCTGCCCCTGTCTCTTACGCTGCTTACAACACATATTATCTATTTCATTTCCCCATCACGACATACATTTGCCCATTCATCCTGTAGTTTTTAACTTAAATGCCAATGCCTAAAAATGGTCAAAATCCTGTCACCTTCAAATTAAATTAGGTCACCCTGTGATAGTTTCCCATTGCACTCTGCGTTGTTCCTTCATAGTGCTTTTCTCAATTTGCAGTTCTATATTTATTTCAGTATGTATGCAATAGATTTTATGCTCCATGAAGGCAGAGGCTATATCTGTCTTTGTTGTTGTATTTTACCAGTTAGCACAATGTCTAACTCATGTGAATGGAAAGTTGAAAGGAAGGAAAAAAGGATGGAATGCTGATCCTCACAATGATAAATGTTTGGCTAAAAGATATCTAAGAGTCAAACATTTAGGTGTATCCAAAAGCTCATATATTTTGGGTTTACAGAAATATAGGCGAACTATTTTTTTCCTCTTAAGTCAGCCATCAAAACAATCTGATTGGCTGGCTTCTAATCATTTCATTTAGTGTCATTCAGAAATTGCTTTGTGATTTTAAACCTTTTCTTAATTCAGTTGCTTAAAAATGAAATTGGATTGTATCCTGCACACAGCAGGAAGGTAATTTAAAGAACCCATGAACATTGTTGAAATTATCGTGCAAGCTTATTAAATGCAATGTATATTTAAATTGAAAAAAACTTTCTTCATTAAACCTAGGTAGGTGAATTTTTACAGCTTCCCATGCTAAACTATATTAGTTTTGAGAGTCAGGTCAGATTAATTTCTAATCTTTATGGAAATCATTTTTAT
This sequence comes from Cebus imitator, assembly GCF_001604975.1. NCBI lineage: Eukaryota > Metazoa > Chordata > Mammalia > Primates > Cebidae > Cebus > Cebus imitator. Next base: position 3,076,081 of record NW_016107547.1, on the reverse strand, counting down.
TAAAAAATGGAAAGTTAAGAATGTGACAGTTACAGGGTTTGGATAATTCTAAAAGAGTCATCATTAAAATATGCAGGGAAAGTAAAATCAGAGTGTTTTCATGATAAAGATGATTTGTTTATTTTATATGCTCATTTTTAAAAGCTGTTTTAATATTTAGGCTTGTTAAGGAGACTCTGAAATGTGGTTGAATATATTAAAAATTAAATAAGAGTTTTGACTTTTATTTCTTTTTATAAGAGCAAACCAAATAAACCACAGCCTTAACTTAGATGCTAAGATGAAAAAGATTAAGGGTATATTTTAATTTTAAACTAACTGATCAATATATTTATTTTTTATTTGTGGCTATATGCTATAATTGTCAAGTGAGTATTCATATTTTTTACAAAAGAATATTTCACATAATTGGGAATTATTAGTCAATCATTTGCATTTCAAATTGTTTCCTTTCTTCTTGTTTATTCTAGCTTAGTTGAGACATAATTAACAAATAAAATTGTATACATTTAAGATGTACAAAGTGATGATTTTATGCATATGCATTGTGAAGTTATTACCACAAACAAGTTAATTAACTCATCCATCACTTCACATAGTTACTTTTGTGTGTGTGTGTGTATGTGGTGAAAACACTTAACATCTATTCTCACTGCAAATTTCAATATACTCATATTGTTTTAATTTAAAGGTCATTTTGTTTTTTTGTGGTAATTGGCTCAGAGATGCACAAAATCTCTGCAAAGAAACTTCCCAAGAAGATAACTGACAACAGAGTAGGAGGAAGCTGCTTCTTTTCTTTGAATTTGAGCTGCTCTTGGTACTCTTAAAAGTTGGAAACCAAACCACAAAGGAGTACAACACTTTTGTCCTTCAAAAGAGCAAGGTCATTTGTCTAGTATGTTTATTGATAGCTTGCAAGTGGCCAGGAGGTTATAACTTGTTGAGAACTGACCTTTGAAATCTCAGCAAGAATTAACTATCCCCACATTCTAGGCCTTTCAAACTAGTGATTCTACAGACATCGTCACTGAATGAAGATCTGAATGAAAACAGAGATTCAGATGTTTACTTTTGAATATCAAACAGAGCAAATAGGAGTTTTCCAAGTACATGAGAAAAGACTGACTTTGTTCATAGTCACTAGTTTTGTGGAATATTTTTGTGATAATTTTATTGTGTATATTTTAGGTTTACAACATGATATTGTGGGATGTACATAGATAGTAGAATGGTTACTATAGCAGAAGAAATTAAAATATCTATCATCTCATGTTACTTTTTTGTGACAAGAGCAGCTAAAATCTACCTATTTAAACAAATCCTGGAGGACCCAGTGAGAAGTCAGCCATCCGCAATCTGGAAGAGGTACCTCACCAGAACCATGATGGCACCTTGATGTTGGACTTCCAGCCTTCAGAACTGTCAGAAATACATTTCTGCTGTTTCAGCCACCCAGTCTATGATATTTGATTACTGTAACCCAAGATAACTAAGACATTCCTCTCCCAGCCTGGGGTCCACTCTCCTCTGACATGAGAATTTTTTTTTAAGTTAAAAAAGCATCATTCTGCAATTGTGAAGGACACTCCAGATCCGAGAGGTGAATGCTGGTAAACAGCCCCCATGATGTCATCCAGCTGATAAAAGTGAGTGAAGCCCAAGTACACGAGAGAGGCAGAGAGCTTCCCTCTGTGACTCACCTTTCCACGGGAGATCTGAGTAACCTAGGCCAAGGAAAACCACTTCTTTTTGCCCAAGCCCTGGAGCTCACTTAGAAAGAGGCCTAGAGATGCTGTGAGTGAAAGATACCAGGAAAAGCTGCAGATATTTTCCCAGACCCAAGAATAAGAGCAAAATGCCCTTTTTAATCTAGGTGCATACAAAATCAGCCATTCCTTGGCAACCCAGAAGAGTGGCCACACAGGCATTTTGGCCTCTGGCCAGAGATTAGAGCACCTGCTCTGGAGTAGGGTAGGGGCCTCCACAGCCAGAACTGTGGGAAGAACCTCAGCAGGAAGCACTGGAATTGTGCTCTCCCCCACTGCAAGACTGGGGTGGGAGGAGAACTGCAATTTCCCTTTGGGAGTGATATTTGCAGCCAGGGCCAGCTTGGCAACCTGTATCTGCTCTGTGTATGCCATTGCTAAGTGCCTCAGCCTGTTCCCCTGAGATCGTGGTGCAGCAGGGCCCTCTCTACTCCATCCCAGGCAGAAATTCAGGTACTTAGAACGCTCACTTACTTGAACCAGAATCCTGAGCCACTCCACCCTTCCTGGACGTAGAATGTGGTCCTTTGGGGCCTTCTGTGCCCCGTGGCCCAGGCAGAAATCGAGGCATTTAGAGCACCCACTCGACTAGACCAGCAGCCTGAGTTGCCTCCCCCTTCATGGACATAAATTGAGGTGCAACAGGACCCTTTCCACTCCATACCAAAGCAGATCTCCAGGCATTCAAAGGAACTCTTTGCCTGGTTCGGCACCATGAGCTGCTGTACCATTTCTGGGCATAGATCATGGTGTAGTGAGGCTCTCTCTGCTCCAAGCCCAGGCAGATCTTCAGGCATTTGGAGCACCAACTCACCTGGATTGGCATCCTGACCTGCCCCATACTTCCTGTGCAGAGATCTTGGTGCAGGGAGGCCCTCTCTGCTACGTGCTCAGGAAGATCTCCAGGCATTCAAAGCACCTATTCACCTGGTTCAGCAGACTGAGGTGCCCTACCCTTCCTGGGCACAGATTCTAGTGTTGTGGGGCTCTCGAGTCCATATCCAGGCAGATATCCAGGTATTCAGAGCACCTACTCACTGGAACAGCAGTGTGAGCCACCCAACCCTTTCTGTTCAGAGATCTTAGTGCAGGGTGGCCCTCTCTGCTCCATGTCCAGTCAGATCTCCAGGCATCTGGAGTATCCACTCTCCTGGATTAGGAATTTAGGCTTCCCCTTATCCCCATGCAGGGAACTTGGGGTAGAGGAGGCTTCCCATCTCTATACCTAGGCACACTTCTGGGCACTTGGTGGCTGCCCACCAGATTATCACTTGGCGTTTCTTGTGCCTGACATTGGAGGGAGGATCTGTAGGTGGACATGCCGAGTCCAGCCCTATTCATCTTGTCCTCCACAACCCTGGGGCTGAGCAGAGTTCAGACCACTCTGCACTCCATCAATCAGCCCATTGCCTGAGAGAACGGAGAGCTTCTACCAGTAAACAAGGATGGAGTAAGTATATATGCAGCCACATTTGCTGTAGCTATCTCTTACCTACAAGCACCATCTACTGGCTTGTAGGTCTAACTGCACAACCCATTATTAAACCTGCTGAGGGAAGTGCACAGAGCTATAGAAGCAAAGCCAAGACAGCCCATACTCAGCATCCTCTGCAGTCATACCCCCTAGGGAGGCAGAGTAAAGAAAAGGGATATTAAACAAACAAAAAACAATAAGGCCTGGGCATGGTGGCTCACGCCTGTAATCCCAACCCTTTGGGAGGCCAAGGGGAGCAGATCACTTGAGGTCAGGAGTTTGAGACCAGCCTGGCCAACACGAAAAATCTCATCTCTATTAAAAATATAAAAATTATCTGGGTGTGGTGGCACATGCCTGTAGTCCCAGCTACTCAAGAGGCTAAAGGAGTAGAATCACTTGAACCTGGGAGGCAGAGGTTGCAGTGAGCTGAGATCGTGCCACTGTACTCCAGCCTGGATGACAAAGCAATACACAGTCTCAATAATAATAATAATAATAATTAATAATATAGGAAAAGAACAATGAAGAAAAATCCTACTGGCAAGGAAATAATTATAAAAATTAGAAATGCCAACATCTCCAGATGAGAAAGAATCAGCAGAAGAATTCTGGCACCATGAAAAAATCTGAATGTAGCAACATCATCAAAGGATCACACTAGCAAGTCCAGCCTATTTTGGTTCCTAAACAAAATAGAAATTCAGAAATTACAAATAAAATATTCAAAGCACAATTATAAAGAAACTCAATGAGATCCAAGACAAGGTTGAAAAGAAACACCAAGAAACTTCTAAAGCAATCCAGGAAATAAAGGAAGAGATTAATATACTAAACAGAAATTAATCAATGCTTCTGGAATTGAAAACACACTCAAGTAATGTAAAATACAATTGAAATTCAAAGACAATTGAAAGCTTTATTAATAGACTAGACCAAGCAGAGGAAAGAATTTCCAAGCTTGAAGACGAGTCTTTTGAACTATCCCAGTCAGACAAAATTAATTAAAAAGAATTTTTAAAAATAAACTAAGTATTTGATAAATATAGGATTACATAAATCAGCCAACATGTGAATTCTTGGCATTATAGGAGAGGAGGAGAAAAGGCAAAAAACCTGGAAAACATTTGAGGGAATAATTCAAAAAATTTCTTTGATCTTGCTGGAAAGGTTGACATCCAGATATAAGAAGAGCAGAAAATGCCTGTGAAATGCTACACAGAATGAGCATCACCAAAGCATGTAGTCCCCAGACTATCCAAGATCAGTGCTAAAGAAAAAATCTTAAAAGCAGCCAGAGAAAAATGTCAGATTACGTACATAGAGAACTCCATCAGGCTAACAGTGGACTTCTCAGCAGAAACCTTACAAGCCAGGAGAGATTGGGGGCCTGATTTCAGCATTTTTAAAGAAAAGAAATTCCAACCAATAATTTCATATTCCACAAAACTATGCCTCATAAGCAAAGGGGAAATAAAAACTTTTCCAGACAAGCAAGCACTATTGGAATGTGTTACCACTAGACCAGCCTTAAAAGAGATCCTTAAGGAAAACAGTAATGAAAGAACAATACCTGCTGCCACACAAACAAACACCCTTCAGTCATAGCCCACATACCCTGTACAGCAAGCACATAATAGAAACTACAAAACAACCAGTTAACAACTTTAGAATAGGATCGAAACCTCACATGTCAATATTTACCTTGAATATAAATGATCTACATGACCCCACTTAAAAGACACAGAGTCACAAGTTGGATGAAATACAAGACCCATCCATCTGCTGCCTTTTAGAGACTCAACTCACATGTAATGACACCCAGAAGCTCAAAGTTAAGGGTTGAAGAAAGATCTACCATGCAAATAGAAAACCAAAAAAGCAGGGCTCACTGTTCTTATATCAGATAAAATAGGCTTTAAGCCAACAATGGTAAATAAAGACAAAGAAGGTCATTACATAATGATAAAGGGTCCAATTCAACAAGACTTAACTATCCTAAATATATACACACCCAACACTGGGGCACCCAGATTCATTAAACAAGTACTTCTGGAACTATTAAAAGAAGTAAGCAGCTACACAATGATAGTGTCGTTCTTCAACACCCCACTGACAGCATTAAACAGATCACTGAGACGGAAAACTAACAAAGAAATTCTGGACTTAGATTAGATACTCAACCAATTGGACCTAATAGATATCTACAGAATACTCTACCCATCAAAAACACAAAATACATTCTTCTCATCTGCACTTGGAACATACTCCAAGAGGAAACATATGCTCAGTCTTAAAGCAAATCTCAATAAATGCAGAAAAATTGCAATCATATCACCATACTCCTGGACCACAGTGGAATGAAAATAGAATTCAATACCAACAAGATCTCTCAAAACTGCACAATTATGTGAAAGTAAAACAACTTGCTCCTGAATGACTTTAGTGTAAACAATAAATTGAGGCAGAAATTTAAAAATTTTTTGAAATAAATGAAAGCAGAGACATGACATACCCAAACCTCCAAGACACAGCAAAAGCTGTGGTAAGAGGAAAGTTTATAGCACTAAAGTTACATCTCAAATTAATGATCTAACATCACACCTATAGGAACAAGGAAACAAAAACAAACTAACCTCAAAGCTACCAGAAGAAAATAAATAACTCAAATCAGAGCAGAAGTGAATGAAATTAAGACTCAAAAATCCAAGCGAAGAATTAACAAAACCAAAAGTTATTTGAAAGGATAAAAAGAGATGGATACATCACTAGCTAGATTAAAAAAATAAAAAATGGAGAAGATCCAAATAAGCACAATCAGAAATAACAAAAGTAACATTACAACCAATCCCATAGAAATACAAAAGAGCCTCAGAGACTATTATTAACACTTCTACTCATAAAACCTAGAAAATCTAGAAGAAATGGATAAATTTCTGGAAAAACATAGCCTCCCATGATTGAACAAGGAAGAAATTCAAAGCCTGAATAGATGAATATCAAGTTCCAAAATTGAAGCAGTAATAAAAAATCTAGCAACCAGAAGAGCCCAGAACAGATGGATTCACAGCCAATTTCTACCAGATGTACAAAGAACAGCTGGTACCAATTCTACTAAAACTATTCCAAAAAATCAAGGAAAGTGACTCAACTCGTTCTATGAAGGCAATGTCACCCTGATACCAAAAGCTGGCAAGGATACAACAAAAAATTAAACTGCAGGCCAATATCCCTTTGAACATAGATGCAAAAATTCTCAACAAAATACTAGCAAACTGAATCCAGCAGTACATCAAAAAGCTAGTGCACCAAAATTAAGTAGGCTTTATCCCTGGGTTGCAAAAGTGATTCAACATATACAAATCAATAGATGTGATTCATCTTAAAAACAAAAATCGTATGACCATCTCAGTAGATGTGGAAAAGCTTTAGATAAACTCCAAAATACCTTCATGATAAAAACCCTTATGAAACTAGGCATCAAAGGAACATACCTCAAAATAATAAAAACCATCTGTGACAAACCCACAGCCAACATCATACTGAACAGGCAAAAACTGGAAGTATTCCCCTTGAGAACTATAACAAAACAAGGATGACCACTCTCACCACTCCTATTTAACATAGCACTAGAAGTGCTGGCCAGAGCAATTAGGCAAGAGAAATAAATAAAAGACCTCCAAATAGGAAGAGAGGAACTCAGACTATCTGTCTTCATGGATGTTATGATTCTATACCTAGAAAACCCTAAAGACTCTGCCAAAAGGCTCCTGGAACTGATAAATGACTTCAGCAAAATTTCAGGATACACCGATCAATGTACAAAAAAGTACCATTTTTATACACCAATAAGGTTCAACCTGAGAACCAAATCAAGAATACAATCCTATTTACAATAGCCACAAAAAAATAAAATACTTAAGAACACAGCTAACCAAGGAGGTGAAAGATCTCTACAAGGAGAACTTCAAAATACTGCTCAAAGAAATCATAGATAACACAAACAAATGGAAAAACATTCCATGCTCATAGATTGGAAGAATCAATTGATTCAATTGAACAAGCAAAAAACAAATAATCTGATTAAAAATTGGCAAAATACATCAATGATAGACTGGATAAAGCAAATGTGGTAGATACACACCATGAAATACTATGCAGCCATAAAAAGGAATGAGATCATGTCCTTTGCAGGGACATGGATGGATTTGGAAGCCATCATTCTCAGCAAACTAACAAAGGAACAGAAAACCAAACACTGCATGTTCTCACTCATAAGTGGTAGCTGAACAATGAGAACACATGGACACAGCGAGGGAAACAACACACACTGGGGACTGTTGGGTGGTGGCAGAGGGCGAGCCTCAGGATAAATAGCTAATGCAGGTGGGGCTTAATACCCAGGTGATGGGTTGTGCAGTAAAAAGTGCAGTAAACCACCATGGCACATGTTTACCAATATAGCAAACCTGCACATCCTGGACATGTATCCCAGAAGTTAAAATACATTTTTTAAAAAAATGGACAAAAGACATGAATAGACACTTCCCTAAAGAAGACATACAAGTAGTCAACAAACATATGAAAAAATACTCCACATGAGTAGTCATCAGAGAAATGGAAATTAAAACCACAGTGAAATACCATCTCACCTCATTCAGAATGGCTGTTATGAAAAAGTAAAAAAATAACAATGCCGGTGAGGCTGTGAAGAAAAGGGAACACTTATACTGTACACTGTTGGTGGGAGAGTAAATTATTTCAGCCACTGTGGAAAGCAATTTGGAGATTTCTTAAAGAAGTTAAAATGAAACTACCGTTCAATCCAGCAATCCCATTACTGGGGATATATACAAAAGAAAACAAATTGTTCTACCAAAAGACACACGGACTTGCATGTTCATCACAGCACTGTTCACAATGTCAAAGGCTTGAGATCAACATAGATGCCCATTAATGGTGGCTTGGATAAAGAAAATATGGTATATATGTACCATGGAATACTGTGTAGCCATAGAAAAGAACTAAATAATGTTCTTTGTAGCCACATGGATGGAGATGGAGGCCATTATCCTAAGCAAACTGACAAAGGAAAGAAAATCAAATACTGCGCATTCTCACTTTTAAGTGGGAACCAAACATTGGGTACTCAGGGACATGAAGATGGCAACAATAGAAACTGGGGACTGCTATAGGAGGAGCGGGGGAGGGGGAGGGTTGAAAACTAACTGTTGCGTACTATGTTCAGTGCCTGGGTTACAGGATCATCATACCTCAAACCTCAGCATTATGCAATGTACTTAGGTAATAAACCTGCATGTGTACCTCCTGAATCTAAAATAAAAGTTAAAAAAAAATTAAAAATGAAATAAAAAATAAAAAATTATTAATACAGTACAATTGTATTAACTACGGTCCTCATGTTGTACATTAAATCTCTAAACTTGTTCACCCTACATATCTGCTACTTTGTGTCCTTTAACCTATATCTTCCCATTTCCTCTCCCTGACCCCACTCCATAACCACTACTTTATTTTCTATCTCTGGGTGTATGTGTGTGCATATGTATGCACATATATGTGTACATATATATATATGAGTATACATTCATATACATATATACATGTATATATGTGTGTATATGTATATGTGTATATATGCATATATATATATATATATATATATGATTCCACCTGTAAGTGAGATCATAGAGTATTTACCTTTCTGTGCCTGGCTTATTTCGCTTAGCATAACATCCTCCAGGTTCATACATGTGTGGCAGATGGCGGGATCTCCTTCTTTAAAGCTGAATAGTATTTTATTGTATATATACCACATTTTCTTTATCCATTTGTCTGTCGACGGATACTGAAGGTGTTTCCTTACCTTGTAGTCACTCTTTTTTATGTTGTTACTTTGATTTAATGTTAATCTCAGACAAGTGCCTATGAATTAGCACCACCCTCTTTCCTGCCTTCTTTTTTGATCCACAGCAGCACCTAGTATGTAGCTTTCCCACACACAACTGTAAGCTCCAGTAATAGAATCTTAGCTTAGTAAACACCTATCCATATGCCAGCTTAGTAAATACCTATTATTCTGCAACTTTTGCCAGCACCTTGAATTAAACACAACCAAAACCAAACATAACTTGTCCTGACTTCCTGATTTCCCTCAATGGTGCCAACTTTTTTCTAGTCACTCAGACTGAAAATTTGAGACACTTATATGTTCATCCATAATTTATTTAATCAAACTACATAAAGCTCAAGTTTGCCCTGAGCTATGCAGAGTATTCAATAAATGTTTGCTAAATGAATTAATGAAATAATCCTACAGATATTTATTGAGTGCTTATCATGTGCTAGAAATGTGGGAAAGAGAAAAAAAGGATTAAGACCTGGTTCCTTCCTTCATTAACTTATAGTGGGAAGAATAATGCACACATATAAAAACTACAATAAAAGATTATATGCAATAACAATCATAATATATGTGTAAACAAAACTTTATAATAGTATAGAAGAGGGGAAGATCCCCCCTGCCTTGGAGCATCTTAGACCATTGACTGTTGCTCAAAGAAGGTGTCATTCAAGCTTCAAGTGGAAGGATCATTTGCGCAGGTAGAGATAGGCTGTGGGAAAGGCCTTGAAAAAGAAAAGGAAAACATTGTAGAGCCCCAGAAGCATGAAAAGGATTCTAGTAAGTAGGACAGTGCTAGCAGTCAAATTTGTGTATAGCAAAGAATGCAAGCTGGAGAACCATGAAAACCAAAGTCAAAAATGTAACAATTGGGGATTGGTTAGAGAGAGTTTCGATTTCTAGGCTAAGGATTTTGGACTTCAGTGTGCTTTGGTAAACTATGAAATATTTTTACAGGTAGTGTGTGACCAGAACTGTGTTTTATGCAGAGAAGAGTAGCCAATATATTAAGGGTAAGCAAACAATGTAACGTGAGCAACATTTGTAGGACTCAGGGGTGGATAGAAAAAGAAAAAATTAATTGAGATCAAATAGCTATCTTCAATTATCTGAGGGGCTGACCAGTGGAAAAGAGAGTATGCTAATTTTTGGCAGAATTAAAGGACACAAATAAAACCAATTGGTGAAAGAACATCACAGCACATTTCAGTTCAGATCAACAAATTGCTTTCTAATATGATCACACAAAAATAGAATTCATTGGCTTTGTGACATATAGCTGAACTTTTGGGAAAATATTGGAAAGGTAGGAAGTTTGTATGTTAAAGTGAGGGGCTAGCCAGATGGATTTTAAAGTTTTTCCACCTAAGATTCTTTTTTTTTTAAATTTATTTTATTGCATTTTAGGTTTTGGGGTACATGTGAAGAACATGCAAGATTGTTGCATAGGTACACATGTGGCAGTGTGATTTACTGCCTTCCTCCCCATCACCTATATCTGGCATTTCTCCCCATGCTATCTCTCCCCAACTCCCCACCCCCCACTGACCCTCCCCTATTTCCCCCCAACAGACCCAAGTGTGTAGTGCTCCCCTCCCTGTGTCCATGTGTTCTCATTGTTCAACACCCGCCTATAAGAGAGAACATGCGGTGTTTGATCTTCTGTTCTTGTGTCAGTTTGTTGAGAATGATGGTTTCCAGGTTCATCCATGTCCCTACAAAGGACCCAAACTCATCGTTTTTGATGGCTGCATAATATTCCATGGTGTATATGTGCCACACTTTCCCTGTCCAGTCTATCATCAATGGGTATTTGGGTTGGTTCCAGGTCTTTGCTATTGTAAACAGTGCTGCAATGAACATTTGTGTGCACGTGTCCTTATAATAGAATGATTTATAATCCTTTGGATATATACCCAATAATTGGATTGCTGGGTCAAATGGAGTTTCTATTTCTAGGTCCTTGAGGAATCGCCACACTGTCTTCCACAATGGTTGAACTAATTTACACTCCCACCAACAGTGTAAAAGTGTTCCTATTTCTCCACATCCTCTCCAGCATCTGTTGTCTCTAGATTTTAATGATCGCCATTCTAACTGGCTTGAGATGGTATCTCAATGTAGTTTTGATTTGCATTTCTCTGATGACCAGTGATGATGAGCATTTTTTCATGTGTTTGTTGGCCTCATGTATGTCTTCCTTTGTAAAGTATCTGTTCATATCCTTTGTCCACTTTTGAATGGGCTTGTTTTGTTTTTTTTCTTGTAAATCTGTTTTAGTTCTTCGTAAATTCTGGATATCAGCCCTTTGTCAGATGGGTAAACTGCAAAAATTTTTTCCCATTCTGTTGGTTTCCAATTCACTCTAATGACTGTTTCTTTTGCCGTGCAGAAGCTGTGAAGTTTGATTAGGTCCCATTTGTCTATTTTGGCTTTTGTTGCCAATGCTTTTGGTGTTTTGGTCATGAAGTCCTTGCCTACGCCTATGTCCTGAATGGTTTTGCCTAGATTTTCTTCTAGGGTTTTTATGGTGTTAGGTCTTATGTTTAAGTCTTTAATCCATCTGGAGTTAATTTTAGTGTAAGGTATCAGGAAGGGGTCCAGTTTCTGCTTTCTGCGCATGGCTAGCCAGTTTTCCCAACACCATTTATTAAACAGGGAATCCTTTCCCCATTGCTTGTTTTTGTCAGGTTTGTCAAAGATCGGATGGTTGTAGATATGTTGTGTTGCCTCCGAGACCTTTGTTCTGTTCCATTGGTCTATATCTCTGTTTTGGTACCAGTACCATGCTGTTTTGATTACTGTAGCCTTGTAGTATCATTTGAAGTCTGGTAGTGTGATGCCTCCTGCTTTGTTCTTTTTGCTTAGAATTGACTTGGCTATGCAGGCTCTCTTTTGGTTCCATATGAAGTTTAAGGTGGTTTTTTCTAGTTCTGTGAAGAAGGTCATTGGTAGCTTGATGGGATTTGTATTTGGGATGTTTAAAAAGAGAACAGAGCATTTGTGAAGCTGATGAGGCTTTTGCGAGACTCAAGACAAAAAAATGGTGAGCAGCCAGATATGTGTATTAGAAACAGAGGTAGTCATAATTTCTAACAGTTACATAATACTTATGTACCCAGCACTATATGTAATATATGCAAGCACTTTACATATATTTACACATTTGTTCCTTGTACCAACCGCATTTTATAGACGGGAAACCAAAGCATAGAAAGATATAGTGAGATGCTCAAGGTCCCATAATTAATCCATGTCTGAGCTAGGATTCCAGACCAGGAAATCAGGCTTTAGCGCCCATACTCTTAATCACTATGCTATCCTGGCTCTCCAGAAAGAGAGAAACACTTCTTCTAAGTGTTGAAAACAGAAGAACTGAAAGATGTAGTTGGATATGAGCATAAGGCAAAATGAAGATGAAAGCATAATACCAAGTTTCCTAGCCTTGGAAACTAGGACGATTATTATGATATTAACAGAAATAGTAAAATAAGGCTGAAGGTTGTGGCTTGCTCATGTAATCCTAGCTACTTAGGAAGCCAAGGCAGGAAGATTGTTTGAGCCCAGGAGGTCAAAACCAGCCTGGGCAACATAGTAAGACCCAATCTCTACAAAATTTTTTTAAATTAGCTGGGCATGGTGGCCTATGTCTGTAGTTCCAGCTGCTCAGGAGGCTGACGCAGGTGGATTGCTGGAGCCTGAGAGGTCAACACTGCCATGAGCCATGATCTGGCCACTGCACTCTAGCCTGTGCAACAGAAAAAAAAAATAGTGAAATCAGGATAAAGAATGTATTTATGAGTAGAGACTAAAATGTAGGTTATAAACATGTTGCGTTTAAAGGTGTCTTAGCCAGGTAGAAATGTGTAGCATTCTATTTGTGAAATTGAGAATGAGTCAAGGACTTTAACTTTGTGTAAATATAGCTAGATTGATATACTGCCTCCTCATAGCTTTCCTACAGTACATTGTAGCCTCACTAGAATGTTGATGTCATGAGACAAGGATAGGCATAAAGTCAAATGCTTTATTCCAATATTAATCCTTAGAAGAATGGGTGTGGCAGCTCATAGGAAGCATACAAAATATGTCTTAAAGTTTCGGTGACACTAATAACCATAGAGCCTTGATGATTGCCATAGAGTAAAACTGTACATTTTTTGAAAACTAAGTGTCTTAAATGACACAAAACTGTGCATTGAAATACTATATATGGACATTTATATGCCTTTGTCTTCATCATGCTGAGGATTTTGTTGACCCTGGGTTCTTTACATTTCTTCTCTCCCCTGTCATGTTTATTTACAGTGGTAAAAATAAACTGTTGGTGCATGATCTGTTGGGCTATGATGGCAGCTTTGTAAATATGTATGCAGCCCCTGCACAGATCTTTGAGAGAAAGCTACTTTCCATGCCTTTGTAATGCTTTGAACATACCTTCTGCATTAAGGATACAGAAGCCTACCACCGTTGCCGTGGTTGCCTGATGATTGCTAGTATTACCTCTCTTGTGGACTCCAATTAGAGCTAGTGTTCTAAAGCATGGTGTGAGCCCTTAGCAATAGTGTTAAATGGGAATGGGGAGACAACTCTGTGAGCTCTTTTTCATTTAGAGTAAGATTTTTAGTCTGTGTGAAGTGTCCTTCTAACATACAGCTTTGGCTTTACCACTGAAGTATGCTATTAGATTTGCTTGGGGACTTAGACGTGTATTTGAAGATCTTTGGTTTGAAGAGCTTCTTTGCTAAATTGAAGCCTTAGAATAACACCATGTAGTTAATTTAGATATACATCAAGGGGATTAACGAAGATTCATTTTCAGGAGAGGTAGTGTTGTCAAAAATTTTTGAGAAAGGAAAAACAGGTCAAATATCATTCAGGAAAGGGAGAAAAACTTCTGCCTAGTGCAATTTTAACATTTTACCAAATCATGCCCAAGAGTGTTAAACTTTATACACAAAAAGTAGCTTTCTAACTTACCAAGAAATACTTCTTAAGTAGCCACTCTGAGACAAGATGTAGTAATAATTGTTCCAGTAGTAGTTTTATAAGTGAGATACATACATATATATATATATATATATATATATATATATATACACACACACTATATAGTGTATATAGTTTTATAAGTATATACACTTTTAAGTATATATAAAATACAGCTTTATAAGTGTGTATACACACATATATATATATATACACACACACACACACACTCTATACTATATATAGTTTTATAAGTGAGAACACTGTTTTGCTGATGTCTAAGACATGCATTTCATACCTCTATGAGGCAGTTAAGCTTGCCCCTTTAGGTGGCCACAATTATAGCAATTATGATAAGAAGGTCTAAGCGAAAAGCTGTAGATAAACTGAAACAAACTCTGCCATGGCCGAGCAATCCCATGGCCTACTACTAATGACAGATCAGGAGCCTTGAAAGTTAATATTTGTGGGGCCGGGCGCAGTGGTTCTCGCCTATAATCCCAGCACTTTGGGAGGTCGAGGCGGGTAGATCACCTGAGGTCAGGAGTTTGAGACCAGCCTAGCCAACATGGCAAAACCCCATCTCTACTAAAAATACAAAAAATAGCCAGGCATGATGGCAGGTGACTGTAGTCCCAGCTACTCGGGAGGCTGAGGCAGGAGAATCACTGGAACCTGGGAGACAGAGGTTGCAGTGAGTCAAGATCACATCACTGCACTCCAGCCTGGGCAACATAGTGAGACTCCATTAAAAAAAAAAAAAAGCTAATAGTTGCCCCTTTAGGGTGATGGTTTTACCCTGACAATCTGGTACCTACTGGGTCAAATGATAAGCATTTATGAAACAAATGTCTACATTTCAACATTGTTCGGCATTCAAGGATACTATTTGGATAGTCAAAAGTGTCAGATTCATAATCAAAGGATTGAAACACACTCTTGCAGTCTGTAGCTGCCAATGAGTAGAAGTTCACCTCATCTTCAATAGTTTGAGCTTCTGATCACTAAGCTAACCAAAATGTGATATCTAGAGTTAGGGAGAATATTTTATTTAGGAAGCAAGGAAACAGGATTTATTCCAAAGGAAGGATTCTGTATAGTGAAAAGGCCAACTGACTTATTTTTTCAAATTCAAAAGTTTTAAGTCAGGCATGGATATTTCTGTCTTGTCAGGTTATTCGGATCTACCAAAGAACAGTTGACCAGTTCCTTTATAAAGGAAATCCAAAACCTTGTGACAATCCAGATCAATGAAACATTAAGCTGAAAGTCATTACAACTTTTGATCTTCACATGCCAGATTCCTTGAGATTTTTGTTCTTATCTGTCAAGAATTTGAGAATCATCTCAAGGTTTTGTATAGGCTAGAGTGTGTTCCTGTTGTGACTCTGCTTGTATGTTGTTATTTGTTCAGTTAAAGCTAGCTGACATTTTGTATCATTTTGAATCTCTTCAGTTTGATTGTTCAAATTTAAGATAGCATTAAAACTACTAAGATATATTGAAGCATCATTGTAATGCTGAGGCTGAGGGACAAGTATTGTGTTATAGGTTTTCTGTGTTAAAATGAGGAGATACTATCATACCTCGAACATAGAAAATGTGGTATGTATCCCACAGTAAAGCCAAATCTTTATCACACCAAGGTAATTGTAAAGATTAGTTAGAGATGGTATTTAATTTAACCATATGCAATAAAAGAGATATGATACATCATCAACTAATATATTCTTCAAATTACTTTTAGGGAAATAGAGACCAAAAATATGTGTGTGTGTATGCATGTATGTGTGTGTACGTGTGCACGGATGTGTACATGTGTGTTCTATTAATATAAAGTTAACAGTGACTTATAGTATTCCCGCTCTAGTAGAATGTTTGCTACTGAGAAATGGAAGGAGTTGAAATCAGTAAAATGAAAATGATCCAAACACTTGGTGAAGCAGCACAGAGTACAAAAACTTTTGTTTGTAATAATGTTTACTATTATTGGTTGAATCATTGCTTGATTTTAGTGAAACTCTTGGTATACACCAAAAAATATTTCAGCCCTTAAACAGCTTGGGCTGCCACTCCCCACACTTGCCAGTATCATCTTACTTTTTTTTCTTACCATTATTTCTTATATTGATTGTACAAAACAATGAGAAAATCCTCATAGTTTAGTTTCCCCAACAAAAATTGCAGTAAAGTCTAACAAAGAGAGGGCCTCTGTGTATTCAAGCTCATTCGTTCTCTGTTCTTCCCTTTGCTTTCTCTTTCAGCCTGCTTTCTTCTGATCTTTACTTGATTCTACCAGATGCTGGGCAAATGAATATGTAATAATTTCTTCATTTTTATGGATTTTTACATCAGAGATGTCTTATCCTAGTTTAGAATGCCATATTTTAATATTGAAAAATTTACATAAATGCACACTTTAGAAACTGCTAACCAGATTTAATATTTTGGGGTGCCCAATATGATCACCATCTAATATTCAGGAAGGCAGAAGGGTCAAGAATAACAGAGTTTACGTTACTTGGAACTTTTGCCTAAAAAGTAAATCTCAGAGAAGTGGTTCTGAGGGAGGCTCTGAAGGATTTACTGTTTAATCAAACTGTTTTTTGTCAGCATGCAACAAAGAAGTATTCCAGTTATATCTGAGTTCAATTTATACAGGTGTTGTTCATTGTTGACATGCATAAAGAAACGTATTAAAAATGAAATGTCTCAATAGAACTTTAAAGTGTCAGCCTATATTTTTCATGTTCTTTTCCAATACATTTGCACAGAAGAATGTTTATATTTTAGCATTCTTTTGTCATATTTTGTAGCCTGTAATGTTAATGTATTTTCAACAAGATAGAAAATATTACACATGGAATAGAACTATTCATGAGACAAAGGTATTAGAGCAAATATCATTTCTATCTTGTTTATAAATTATACAACTGCCAGCATCTGTTTGCTGTTAGTTCTTCACTCACACCAACCCCACTGCTGATTATAGGAAGATTGGGATTGAAAAACATCTTAGAATCAGTCCAGAAACTCCAATTGGAACTGCAGGCAATTGCAGAAATGTTGATGCAGTTCAAAATGAGGAATGCTTATTGCTTAAGATCTGCTTCTCCATTTGTAGTAATTTATTTTGTAGAGGATTCCCTCATTCATGAGGATGTTGCTTCCCACCTGGATTCTTGCTGTGCTGAAACCATAAATCTGACTTGTGGTTATGGTTTGTATCTGTGGAGGGTATTGTGTAAAGTCATATCTCCAGTTATTTATTCAATAGAGCAGTCAGTCTCTAAAGACAATTGTGGTTTTTTTACTGATGCTCTTTTTCTTTTTTAAATTATTACGAAATATTTCAAACATGTAAGATAAGATAATGAACAGCTGTAAACCCACTACTTTGCTTTAAAAATTAATAAATACAAACAAAATCCCTATGTATACTTTGTGATTACCATCTGCCTCTCTTCTCTGCAGCAGAAACCACTATCCATATCTAATCATTGCCATACAATGTACATTTTTAGGCTTTTCCAAATATGTATATATCCATAAAATACATTGAATTGTTCTATGTGCGTTTAAATTTCATATAAATAACTTGCTTTCCACCTTCACTGTTATGTTTCTAAAGTTTATCCACGTTCAGGCATGTACCTCTACCTTATTCAGGTTGACTGCTATATTTTTTGCGCTGCATAAACATACTAAAATTTATGTGTCTTTTCCCATTGATAGATATTTATGTTCAGACACACATACACACTCCCTAATATTTATAGGTATGCTTCAAAATGCTCTTGGATATTCTTGGCCTTTTCTGTTTCATATGGATTTCAGGATTAGGTTTTCAAGTTCTGTGTTGGAATACTTACCAGAATTACATTGAATTTATAGAACTAGTAGAGAAAATTGACATTCTAATGATATTGAGGCTTGTGAGCCGTGAACACAGTATATCTTTCCATTGATTGGGTCTTTTTATGTGTTCTTCAATAAAGTTTTAAAATTTTAGGTAAAGGAATGTGGAACCTTTTTTTGCTATATTTGCTATTATTGTTAATGGGACCTTTTATTTAAAAAAAAAAATACATCTTCTAATTTGCTGCCCCCAATATCTAGGCATGCTATCGACTTTTTCCTTTTGACTTTATATTCAGCAACCTTGTT
Source organism: Cebus imitator (assembly GCF_001604975.1). Lineage (NCBI taxonomy): Eukaryota > Metazoa > Chordata > Mammalia > Primates > Cebidae > Cebus > Cebus imitator. Next base: position 3,057,759 of record NW_016107547.1, on the reverse strand, counting down.
ATCCTCTCTTGCAGCTTTCATAGTTTACTTGTATATTCAATTTTATCTCTTCCTTTTCAGGCATTTTACTTTTTTTATGTCTTTGGTTGCCTTTTTATGCTGACTAAGATTTCCAGTACAACATTGAGTTAGAAGCTGTAGTTAATTCTAGTATTTCTTCTGACGTTAAGAGGAATATATTACTCTATTTCTGTACTAAATATGATGCTTATTATAGGATTTTGGTAAATCACCTTTATCATACTCAGTGAATTCTCTTTTAGCCCTAGTTTTTTAGGAGATTCTATTGTAACTGGGAACTAAATTTTAAATGGTACTCTTTCTACATATAATAATAAAATTATAATTTTTCCTTAATCATTATGAAATGTATTAAGGTAAAATGGAATAATTCAGTGGTGAATTACATAGATAGATTTTTCTAAAGTTAAACCATCCTAGCATTCATGCTTAGTTGGCTATGACTTCTTTATATGGGTGTGTGCATGTGTGTGTGTGTATGTGCATGCATTTTTGGTTTGATTACCAGATATTTTATTGGAGATTTTTGCAGCCATATTTATAAGTGAAATTGGCCTATTAAGAAATCATTTCTAGAGCTGGGCAAGGTAGAACACACCTGCAATCCTAGCTACTTGGGAGGCTGGGGGTGGAAGAAGCACTTGAGCTCAAGAGTTTAAGTCCAGCCTGGGCAAAATAGTGACATCTCATCTTAAAAAAAAAAAAAAAATCATTTTCTCTTTTTCTTACCCTATTTTGGAAGTAGGTTATAGTTTTATAAAATGATTCAGGATGGTTTCCCTTTTTTCCTGTTCTCTGGTATCATTTAAAATAAAGATTATTTATCCTTTAAAATTTTGACAAAATACATCTTTAAAATCATGTGGGCAATTTTCAATGTTTTTAATGTGTATTCAGGTTTTCTATTTCTTCTCATGTCCATTTGTTTTCTTGAAAAATGTTTACTTTATCTAAGGTTTCAGATTTACTGGCATAAAGTTGTTAATAGCAGTCTCTCATTTATTTTTGAATTTTAATCTTTAATGTTTATTTGTATTCTTTCTTTTTCTTTTTTCTAGCTCTATTACCTTGCCAGAGGTTTCTCTATTTTTTATATTCATCTCAAAGGTGCAGAGTTTGATTTTGTTGATCTTCTCTGTTGTTTCCTTGTTTGCAATTTCATTAACTTGTGTTCTTGACTTTATTGTTTTTTTCATCTACTTATACGTAGTCCTTTTTCTAACTCCTTGATTTGGACACTTTGCTCATTAAATTTCAATTATTCTTCTTTTCTACAACATGCATTTCAGGGTGTAAATTTCCTCTAAGTTACTGTCTAAGCTGCATCCTACAAGTTTTTATAAATAGTATTTCATTGTTATTCAATTTCTAATTCCAATGTAATTTTTGAAACATAATTCATGAATTATTTTTAGTGTGTTTTTAAAGAACACCTTTCTGGGATTTTTCTTTTGGTATTTCTTACTGATTTCTAATTTTACTGCAGTTTGTGAAGCAGTATAATCCGTATGCTGTGGAATCTTTGGCATTTGTTGAGTCTTGCTTTGGAGATGAATCTTTGTCAGTTTTTGTGGGTTATTCTGTGTGTGCTTGAAAAGAACATGTATTGTATATTCATACTTTTAAGTTTCTGTATATGTCCGTTCAAGTTGTACTGTCTTTGAGGAATGATGACTTTATTCATTCCTTTTCAGTGTTTATACATGTTTTCCTTTTCTTGCATAATTTCATTGGCTAGGACCTCCAGAATTATATTGTGTAGAAGTGATGATCATAGGCATCTTTTCTCAGTAACACAAGAAAAGATTTCAACATCTCAATATTTATTATGATGTTTGCTGTGGGATTTTGTAGCTGCTCTTTATTGAATTTAAAATTTCTTTTAGTCTTAGTTTAAAAATTAAAGTTAACTATCACCATTGCAAATCTTAGTGGCATAAAGAAAAAAAATTAAAATTAATTTTAATTTTAAAAATTAAAATTAAAGCTTATAATCCCAGCACTTTGGGAGGTCTAGGTGGGTGGATCACGTGGTCAGGAGCTCGAGACCAGCCTGGCCAACACAGTGAAACTCTGTCTCTACTAAAAATACAAAAAAATTAGCTGAATGTGATGGTGGGCACCTGTAACCCCAGCCACTCGGGAGGCTGAGGCAAGGAAAATTGCTTGAACTGGGAAGGGGGAGATTGCAGTGAGCTGAGATCGCACCACTGCACTCCAGCCTGGGTGACAGAGTGAGACTCAGTCTCGAAAAAAGAAATTGAAGTTAAAAGTTCTTTTTAATTAAAAGTTAAAAGTTCCTTTTAAACTGGGTGTGGGGGCTTATGCCTGTAATCCCAGCACTTTGGGAGGCTGAGGCAGGTGGATCACCTAACCTTGGGAGTTTGAGACCAACCTGACCAACATGGTTCTAGAAACCTAGTCTCTACCAAAAAAATGCAAAATAAATGGGTGTGGTGGCACATGCCTGTAATCCCAGCTACTCAGGAGACTGAGGCAGGAGAATCGCTTGAACCCAAGAGGCGGAGGTTGTGATGAGCTGAGATCACGCCATTGCATTCCAGCATGGGAGTGCAAGAGCAAAGCTCCATCTCAAAGGAAAAGTTCCTTTTAGTCTTAGTTTGCTACAAGTTTTTATCATGAATGGATGTTTAGTATTTTATCAAATACTTATTATATATCTATTGAGATGATAATCTGGTTTTCATCTTTTATTCCATATATGTGATGAATTTCATTTGTTAATTTTCAAAGGTGAAAGCAATCTTATATTTCCAGAATAAGTGTAAAGTGGTCATAATATTATTTCTTGTTATGTAATGCTAGATTTGCTATGTTATTTTTTGTTTAGGATTTTTGTATCCATGAATGAGATCTTCATGAGAAATATTGGCATATACTTTTGAAATAATATCCTTCAGAATTTTATATTAGGGTTATGCTGACCTCATAAGGCACATTGCTAAGAATGTCGTCTTTTTCTATTTTTTGGACAAGTTTATTTAAGACTGGCAATTTTTCTTTCTTAAAAGTTTGGTATATTTACAAATGAAACTGGAATTTTCTTTGTGGTAATGTTTTCCATTATGGATTAAGTTTCTTTATAGAAACCATTCAGTTTCCATTTTTTCTTGTAGTTTATTAAGTTGGGTTGTTCTAGAAATTTGTTCATTTCATCAAAAGTTTCAGATATATTGACAAAAAGTTGTTTGTAATATCCTCTTAGGATATTTTATGTCTGCACTATGTATAGCAATGTCATATTTCTTATTCCTGATATTGGTTATTTGGGTTTTCTGTGTTTTCATCTTGATCAGTCTCCAGAAGAGTTCATCAGTTTTATTGATCTGAGCAAATCATCCAGTATTGACTTTGTTGATTCTTTCTATAGTATATATATTCCTATTATGTTACTTTTAGCTCTTACAATTAGTATTTTCTTCCTTCTGCCTTCTTTGAGTTTACTTTGGTTTTCTTTTTCGAATTTCTTAGAATCAATACTTAGGTCATAGTTTTTCAGCTCATTTTTCTTTCTACCTTATAAATTTTTCTGTACATGTGGATTTAGTTATATTACACAGGTTTTGACATGTGATACCTTCATTTTCATTCATTTCAAACTCTTTTCTAATTTTCATGATGAAGTCTTCTTTGTTTCATGTTTTAATGTTTTATTCAAAAGTATATTTCTTGATTTCTAAACATGTATGGATTTTAGAGTCACATGCTATTACTAATTTCAAGTTTAATTCCATACTGGCCTTAAAATATCCTATGTATGATTTTAATACTTTGAAATATATCAAGACTTGCTTTATAGCCTATCACATGGTCAATATTTATAAATGTTCTATATACATTTGAAATACATTATGTGTATTTTGTAGTCATTTATGGCAATGTTCTGTATGTATCAATTAGATCAAATCTGTTAACCATGTTGCTCAAATATTTCATATTCTTTCTAATTTGTTTGCTTGTTCTCTAAGTTGGTGTCAGGGGGGGCCTGTAAAGTCTCTGACTATGATTGTGAATTTTCCCCCCATTTTTTCTTCTTTCAATTTTGTTTCATTTATTTGGCTTACTGCTTTCTTCAGTGTTGGAAATTCCTTTTTTTTTTTTTTTTTTTTTTTTTTTTTTTTTTTTTTTGAGACAGGGTCTCACTCTGTGGCCCAGGCTGGAGTGCAGTGTCATGTACCTGGCTCACTGCATCCTCAACCTCCTGGACTCAAGCAATCCTCCCACCTGAGCCTCTTGAGTAGCTATAGGCACATGCCACCACACCCAGCTAATTTTTGTATTTTTGTAGAGATGGAGTCTCACTATGTTGCCCAGGCTATTCTCAAACTCCTGGGCTCAAGTGACCTGTCCACCTCAGCCTTCCAGAGTGCTGGGATCACAGGCATATGCCACTGTGCATGGCCAGTGTTGGAAATTTATTAGCCACTATCTATTCAATTTTGTTTTTTTTTTTTTATTCCATGAGACTGAAAAAGCCCTACTCAGCCTCTGAGCCCTCTAGCCCCCCTACTATAATTGACAGATGCTGCTACAGGAAAAGCATCCACAAATGTCAAGCTCTTCTCGCTGGCTTTTCTTTTTCTTCTGGAACTTGGCACAGTAATTCTTTACTGTTTTTTGAACTCCACTAACTCCCAAAAGATTTTAAGTATATTTTGTTTAGATTTTCTAGTTCTCATCAGAAAGGAATGGTAAGAATTACTTAGGTCCCTATTACTAGAAACAGAATTCCACCTTTATGTTTTCATATGCATGCTTGACAAAGTACCAGTTATCTAACTCCTGAATAATATAAGGGTTTCCAAATATTTCATTCAGGACACTCCATCTTACATATTATTAAACGATAGTATTTCATTTCTACATTGCTTCCTAGCTCCAGATTTTTTATTATTATTATTTTATACTCAATAGTAGGTGCTTCTTTGCCATCTCTCTGGGCTAGTGGGTACAGTTTGTTACTAACCATCTTACTGAGATTGCAGCCTTTCAAGTGTCTCCAGCTTTACGCTGGAGATTTAGTCCAACTCCCCATCTGAAATGGGTCCAAAACCTCATCTCTTTTCCCTTTGTGGACCTAAGTACCCAAGTCCCTACTCATAATTGGGTATAATAACCCTCAAGGCTACCAGAAGATTGACTGCTTTAGGTTTTAGCATCCTCTTCGCTTCTGGCAATTGAGGATTTCTCCTTTTTGTGAGTGCAGACATGCAATTTAAAAAATTATTACATCATATCCAACATTTCCAGGGGTTTATATTGAGATAGTTTGAAAATAGCCTAGTCTGCTATTTGGCCAATACTGTTCGTCTAGTCCTATTACTTTTCAGACAGAAATCAGAATGATGTGCTCCTCTGTGTCTAACATTTATAGTTGTACAAAGCAATACATGGAAAATGTTTGCTTCTAACTATTCTAGTCAGTGCTGACTTGATTGGCGTTAACCAATTAGCCCCTAATCTTATAAAGGCCCTTTCAGCTCCATTTTTATTGTCTTGGGGGGAGGCCATAAAGGAGAACAGAATGATAATATCAGCCTTACTACAAAAACTAAAATTATAAATACAGATTATCAATCAGAGATTCAGACTAAGATTTGGGGACCAGGGGCTCTTTCAGGATAATTCTGGCTGAGCTACCACTTTTTAAGCCAATGCCCACCTTTTTAAGATATGTTTTTCTGTGTGCTAGAATTTTCTCACAACCTGGGGATTCCCTGCACACCTTTCCATTCCCTTTTCCACCCATTCTAATTTGGCTTTTCAACTACATCTTTACCAGTACAGCTCTTCCTAAAGTCATCAACAAATTTTATGTTGATAAATCCAATGAGCACTTCACTGCCTGTGCTTACTTGACCTCTCAGCAATATTAGATGTAAATACTCCTTTATTGAGAAGTATCCTCTTGTGCTTTAGTTACACCACAATTTCCTAGATTTCTTCCTATCCCTCACTGCCTTCTCCATCCCAGTTTCCTTTGGTGGTTCCTCTTTTTTCTACCTGATCTTTCTTCAGGGCTCTTCTATTCTCTCTTTAGGGATATCAACCAGTTAGTTCTATGCCTCTAAATACCACCTTTATGCTAATGACTGCCAATTTTATATCTCCAGTCCTAGCCTGTCAGAATCATATATCCTACTGGTTGCATTGACATTTTCACTTGGCTTTTTACATATATCTTAAGGTTAATCTGTTTGAACTTCCACCCTTATTTTTCCGTCAGCCTTTCCCATTTTATTAATGACAGTGTTATCTATCCATATGTTTAAGCCAAACTTTTATTTTTCCCTTTCCTTCATCCTTATATCCAATTTTGAGCAAGACCTGTTGGTTAAATATATTTCAAATCTGTCCAACAGCCTTGTAAGCTACAAGTATTATTACTTCTATTGCATTCTTACACAGAGATTAAAACAATATGTTAGTAAGTTGCCTAAGGGTCCATAGGTACTAAGCAGAGGAATCAGGGACACAGGTATCTTTATTTCAAATCCACTACTCTTACCATCATACCCTGACCTTCAGAGAATACTTGTGAGTAAACTCATGAACAAATTGATCCAGATTATAATAAAACTCATAATCATGGCTTTATCACAAGATTGTTGTCATCTACTGAAAAATAACTCTGCTATCTGCGGAATATATTAAACTAGTTTAAGAATTTGAGACTGTGAAAGAGACAACCTGGCTTCTAGAATACCCTATTTTCCTTTCAGGAATATGTGGCCTATTGTTCCCAAAACATATTTCATTCTTTCCGTAGGTTTTTATCTTACTTCTCTTCCTCCAGCAAGGGAATTAGATCAAGAAAGAGGCTTGCCATGCTTTTATGTTGGTTTGTTTATCTATTGCCATGACTTTATTAATATTCAACATTTCTCAACCAAAAGTCAAAGGGACAAAGGAGAGAATCTCAGCAGAGCCAATACACACCATCATTATTACATTGTCCAAATACTGAGTAGCATTTCAAGATAAGAAAATGTGTTATTTAATCAACCAGGGTTAATTTTACATGCTTAAAATAAATGCAAATATTGTTAGTATGATCAGGGAAACCAGTTGGTTGCCATCATTGGTGTCTTTATCTTTTGTATATTATGAATTTTATTAAAAAGTTATCTTTCCAATTAATGAACTTGTCTTTCTGAATGAAGTTAGGACACTGTTTTATTGGGATTTTCCCCCCAATGATATCTTATAGTATCATAAAATCCCTGCAACATTATCTGTGATCTTAATGAATTTTAAGTGAAACCCAGTTGGCATTTATTTGTCATTAATTTCATTTCTAAGCCTGGAATGCTATTATCATTTTATGGACTTCTCAAAGTCAAATTTGCCTTAGGGTTTTATATTATTATTAGAAACTTAACTACCTCTTTTTAGTTTCTTGCACATTCATTCAGATGCTAGAGATCTTGTTACATCTTGTTTATATAAACATTTCATTTAAAATATAAGTATAGGCAGGGCATGGTGGCTCACATCTGTAATCCCAGTACTTTGGGAAGCCAAGATTGGAGGATCGCTTGGGGCCAGAAGTTCAAGACCAACCTGGTTAACATAGTGAGATCTCATCTCTATTAAATAAATAAATAAAATATACGCATAGACTCGGATTTTTGGTAATTCTAATGTTTTTTGGAAGAATGGTTGCTGGTTTTAACAAATATGTTAATATGTCTCCTTTGAATTCCCCACAGAGCTCTGTACCATGGAGTGTGGTAGCCATGGAGTCTGCTCAAGAGGAATTTGCCAGTGTGAAGAAGGCTGGGTAGGACCAACATGTGAGGAACGCTCCTGTCATTCTCACTGTACTGAACATGGCCAATGTAAAGATGGAAAATGTGAGTGTAGCCCTGGATGGGAGGGCGACCACTGCACAATTGGTAAGTACCACCATACTTTAACCAAAGTAAATTGGATTAATTTAAGCAAGAATAGTCTAGTGAGTCAATCACTAGGCATTTAGTATAATTTGAGGTTGGAGTAGAGGAGGAGAAGGAGGGTTGGTTACAAGTTTTAAAACTTTAGGAACTGGTAGGTTTCTTCTTTGGTCGATGATATTCTACCTATTTCTTGTGTTGTTTCCTTTCTCATTACTTGAGTATTCCTTACATTTTCTGCTTTCAAGTGCTCTGAGTTACTCAAGTGAAAAGTGATACATGGGAACAAAGTGTCACTGGTTAATAAGAAAAGTGGAGGCCAGGCGTGGTGGCTCACGCCTGTAATCCTAGGACTTCGGGAGGCTGAGGCGGGTGGATCACAAGGTCAGGAGTTCGAGACCAGCCTGGTCAATATGGTGAAACCCCGTCTCTACTAAAAATACATAAATCAGCTGGGCATGGTGGCTCATGCCTGTAATCCCAGCTACTCAGGAGACTGAGGCAGGAGAATCGCTTGAACCCAGGAAGCAGAGGTTGTGGTGAGCTGAGATCGTGCCATTGCACTCCAGCCTGGGCAATGAAAGTAAAACTCCATCTCAAAAAAAAAAAAAAAAGTGGTTTTGTTGTAAAGGTAACATTCACTGCCCATTTTTCCTTTTGAAAAGTATAGGTTGTTTCAGCTGAAAGCACTTAGAGGCAATTTCATTAAATGGGACTACTTTAACAGGGGCCATTCGATATCATTATAGTCTGTCTTTAATGTATATGAGGAAGGCACTTCTGACCTATTATCAATAGAACATTTGTGTTGAATTGTTTATCTGGTAGTATAGAGAGTTGGTCCTGAAGCCACCACTCTCTCTTCACCCCTTATTGCTAATTTCAAAAATTCTCAAGGTACTGTCTGGGAAAATGATCTGTGAGTATGGAAAAGCCTATGTAATAATTAATCTATCATGTGATCTTCACACTATAAAATATATTAAAAATAAATATTTCAGTTATAGAACACTTTCTTTTCCTGAAAAAAAGCAAAACCCTTAACATATATTTATATCCACCACAAAGATTTCTATACAAGAAACCTTTGCATAAAAAGGTTATCATTAATACAGAGTAACACATGTGATTCCCTTTGTTCAGCTAAAGAAAGTGGGTCACAGAGTGTTCCAGTGACATTCCATGACTACATAGAAAATTCAGGCAGAGCAAAGGCAAATGGGCCTTTGGACACCCAATTCATTATTTGTAGGCTTTTCCCCCACTAGACTACACTACAGCTTTCATTTTTAGGTGAAGGTATTTTGTTATAATGGCTGGAACCTGCCAAAGTAATGTATAATATATATATAACACATATAACATATTATCTTAATAAACTGCATTACTACTCTACTAAAGGTACAGTAAGTCTTGTTCTATGACTGTAGAAAATATTTAAGATTCATTAAAAAGTTGGAGAGGGGTGAGATTCAGATGCAGCTTAAGTAATTACATGCCTGTACTACGGTAAGTTTATTGCCTTCACATAAGAGGATTTAAATATCGTGATGATTACTGTAGGTGGTTACTCCAGAACTCCCTTCTAAAGATATTACTAATAAGAAGTTGAAGCCAGTGCTCTTTCACAAAAGTTATTACTGAAATGTGAAAATGCAGTTCTTATACTTCTAATGAAATATGACACTTTTTAGGAAGCCTAATAGAGTTTCTTGCAGAAATGCCATTAATATTGTTCTCACAGAAAATATTATTCACAAACTACACAGACCCATGTACCAACTTTTGAGCTGCAGGCATTTCAGCAGTTCACAGTTTGCTGTTCTCCTCCCAGGCAACAGATGGTAAACCATTAGTACATAGTGTATAACTTTCATCTCCCAGAAATTCATTCGATCTCTCTTTTCCCTCCTTTTTAGCTCACTACTTAGATGCTGTCCGAGGTAAGATTTTTCTCACTAATTTTATAACACAAACATATTTTTAAAAGAAAATATGCATGTGGGAAAGAAAGGGTGGTGGTTTTGGCATTTGCGTGGCATTTGCGTTGTCTGATTTTATTTTTAACAGTCTTGTTTAAATATAATGTTGTCAGTTTCATGCTTTAATAGTCAGACTAAAAGGTAATTTGTTTTTTCAATATCAAAGAATCACTTTTTACCACAGTATAGAATGGACTAATAAGCAGTTTTAAAGATTATTTTTTTCTTGTCTTTGTATTGAGTGTGTGTGTGTGTGTGTGTGTGTGTGTGTGTGTGTGTGTGGACCTGTGTGTATAACACAGGTAATTATTAACTTATTTTTAATAATTTAGTAATTATTAAATAATTTAGTTCAGTGGATGCACTTTTTCTTTAACATAACAATATAGCTCCAAGTCCATATACAAGGACTCCTAAGTCCTTACAAGGGCAGGAGAATTATCCTCCTGGAAGTATCACATCATCCATCCCTCTAGGGAGCTGCCTTTAACAGAGAGAGCAAGCATCTTTCTGCCAGACGTTCTAGTGCCTTTCATTACCTCAGCTTCAGAAGTTTAATATGTCCCAAATTATTCTTTATTTCTCCTTAATTATGTATTGCCAATCTATTAGAATAGAACTACAAAAATTCCCTTCTCAAACCTATGTATGCTCATCGTATACAATGTCATGAGTATATTACGTACATAAAGCTTGTCACCTGTTCTAACAGGCATCTGTCATTTTATTTTTAAGTTTCTTCTTCCTCTGGTCTGTTGATAGTTTCTTGGAAAAATATTTAGAAGGAACACTGTGGTACTTCTACAGATCTTTTAAAAGTTGTTTTTTGTTTTGTTTTGCTCTTTATACTTGTGGAATTTTCTTTCAAAGAAAGAAAGCAAAATGAATATCAATTGGACTATTCCCGATAAAATCCAAGTCTGGTTCTCTATTTCTACTAGGAAAATATCCAGTAGCGTTATCGTTGCTTTTTTCATTTATCTGCTCACCGAGCATGTGGTACATGTGAAGTTACCCTTTGCTAGAGCTGAACTCCAAACTACTGGTAGAAAGAGTAGGGCATCCCTGATAAATTTAAAGTCTAAAGAGGAACTATTGTCAGTGTTGGTGCTTTATCAATGGGTAAAAGTTATTTAAATACTATGCTTTCCTCTTGACTTGATATTTTCCAGTTCTCTATAATTCAGAAAGTCTAAATCTGGCATGTATTAATTCCATAAACACTTATTTAACATTTAATATTATTATTACAAGCAGAATACCATGCAAGCTTTTGAAAGAGATGCCATAGAAGTAAAGATTTAAATCCTTAGTCCACAGATGAATAATAATCTTAAAGAGAAAAGCTGAATAGATGCAAAGCAACTACAGCACATTTCCAAGGCACCATATGAACAAATACTGAATGGTGTGGTCTGAACTGTTGTATAACTGTTGTTATACAACAACGTACTTAAGTCCTGAAGAAATACATCACAAGGGAAAATCAGCACAGGCTAGAAATAGGGAAAGTTTCTCTTCATAGGAACTGCTATCTTTTTCCAACATATTGGTCGTAACTAGATACAATGTCAACCATATAGTTTTGATTGAGATGAGGAGATATGTTTATTGAAAAGAAAAAAAAAATTCTTGCCCCTGCCATAGTTTTCTTCCTATGTGAAACCAGGGGTTGGGAACTGGGCTTAGCATTAATAAAGCTTAATTGGCTCTCTAAGGAAAACTACTGCAGAGTAAGGGATAACAAGTTCCCTGGGAAGGTTTTGCAAGCAAGCAGGCTCCTCTTTCATTTATTCAACACCTCATCTGAATGGGGCCCAGATGATTAGATACTTCCCTATAGGCAGACACTTCATTGTTGGCCATCCCATTCTGATATCTCCGTGACTGTTACTCTCTCATGCCTTTTCAGATGGCTGCCCAGGGCTCTGCTTTGGAAATGGACGATGTACCCTGGATCAAAATGGTTGGCACTGTGTGTGTCAGGTGGGTTGGAGTGGGACAGGCTGCAATGTTGTCATGGAAATGCTTTGTGGAGATAACTTGGACAATGATGGAGGTGAGTCATTTATAAAATGTTCGCTTAAGAAAGGAATAGCCCAACCTCTAGCACAGTGATAATCAACCTGGCCAAGGGTGAAAATTAGGAATCTCTAGTATAGACGACACTGAGTTATATAGGGTAATACTACCTTTTAGTCTCAACCACATTAAGAAGACATTATTTATTGAATATGTACTATGACCAGGCAGTACTCCAAATTTTTTGCATGTGTTATGTATCATTTAATTCTCACAATAACTCTATAAGGTATAGGTACTACTATCTTCCCTACCTGTAGATGGGAAAATTAATGCTCTGGATGGGGATAGTAAGTGAGTTATCCAGGATCACAAAGCTAGAGAGTAGCAGAGCCAAAGTTCCAATTTAGGGCTATGTGACTTCAGAGCGTATTTTCTCAACTACTACACCATGCTACCTCCCATACCCATGGCATCTATCATATCAGATTAAATTAACATACCGCTCTTCAAGTTGTCTAATGTTAGCATAGTTTGCACCATACACACTAAAATATTTTTCTTTGTCATTAGGTATTTGGAGCTCCCTCTAGTGTGTCTACCTCTTAGTAACACTTTATATCTTTCAGAGGACATAGCATCAAGACAATTTATGGTAGAATTTTAAATATTTAATCAAGGAGCTGCAGATGATAGTTTTGAAAACCATATGTGGCTCCAAGACCTCAGAGTTACCACTTCTCTTAGGAAAGCCAACAAAACATCTAACACACTGTACAATCAGACCTCAAAACTGCCAAAATCACATCTGACCGAGCCTAAAACAACAAATCCTCACCTTCCACATACCTTCTACTTGAGGAAACATAAAATTAACAAAAAAAATTTTTTTGAATGTCCATATATTAGCTTAAAAGGAAGTATATTATTAAATTTGACGCCTCACATTTCTATATCTGCTTAGACAATTGCATTCCTTGTTATTTGTATTCAAACATGGGGCAGGCTTATATTAATAAGGTAGCAGCCATGGCTTAAGCACCAAATTGTATTGTAACAGTTTCTTCCTCTACTTGTTCTGGCTAACAGTTAACCTTTTAAAACCTTTAAGATCTTATCAAAATTAAGTGGAGACAACTTTGTGATTAAGAACACAGAGATCTGAAGTTAAACTGTCTGGATTCAGGTACTAGCTCTGGCTCTCATACTGGCTGTATTATTTGGGGCAAGTTTTATGTTATCTCTATGCTTCAATTTCCTTATTTCTAAAATGGGGTTAATGATATTAAGTGTCTAATAGGGTTGTAGTAAGTATGAAATGAGATAATTCAAGTGAGTCACTTGAAAGATAGTAAACTACACCACACACACACACACACACACACACACACACACACACACACACACAACTTAGAAGAGACTGTTTACTACCCATATAACTTGAGAACCTTGTTTTGGAAACTGGAGTGAAATTTTCAATTTAATGATCCACTGACAAACTAGTTTATTTTTATGGCCCTCTAAGACTCATCTTCAGTTTCCTTTTTGTCTTTTTCATTATATTCCTCTTACCTGGTATGTCCTCATGTCTCCTCTACCCATTATTCTCTGTCCATAATTTAAGTCTCAACTTAAACCATATCTCCTATGAAACTTCTGATATCCACCTCCTCACATGGTGTTGATAATATGCACCATACAATCAAGCACCTAATTATATTTTGTATATGGTTTTCTTGTTGCATGTTAAGCGTGACCCATTGCCCATAGTTATATTCTCAATATATTCAAAATAATAGTATCTCACTTGTATTCAGGATTTACTATGTGCCAGGCACTGTGCTGAGCCCCTTATGTGAATTATTTCATTTGAGCCCCTTATGAATTATTCCATTTTATCCCCATTATGTAGGAACTTTTTATTTTTCAGACAGGATCTTGTTCTTTCTCCCATTCTGGAGTGCAGTGGCACAATCTCAGCTCACTGCAACCTTTGCCTCTGGAGCTCAGGTAATCCTTCCTCAGCCTCCTAAGTAGCTGGGACTACAGGCACACACCATCACGCCTGGCTAATTTCTGTATTTTTAGTAGAAATGGGGCTTCACCATGTTGCCCAGGCTCATCTCAAACTCCTGGGCTCAAGCTATCTGCCCGCCTCAGCCTCTGAAAGTGCTGGGATTACAGGTGTGAGCCACTACGCCTGGTCAGGAACTACTATTGACATTATTTTACAAATTAGGAAACTGAGACACAGAGAAACCAAGTAGGTTGTTAAAGATCACATAGTAAGCAAATGATACATCCTGGATGTAAACATAGGTGGTCTGCTTCATTCTAAAAAGGATTTGGTAAAATAATAGGAATTTCTCAGTTATATATTGATTAAAATGTTATGCTCAGAAAACAGATTAACAACCTATGCAATTATCATTTCTGGCTCAGTTAAGGTTGAGCCAATGTTTCCTGCCTTAGTAAAGCAATAAAAATAATTGAATATTTAATTATCACCATTTTTTTATGGCCTCAAGGTCATCTCAAGGCAGCCAAAATGTTTAAAGAATGGATCAGTTAAATATTAATGAATTGTCAATTCTCAATGCCTGTGGTCTATGTAGATACAGAAGGCATAGAAGATTCCACGGAATGTGTATTGACCTGTGAACATTCCTTAAAACTGTGTATCTATATGCAAATTAAAAATCAAAGACCTTGATATGAGCTCAGTGTATTTTTATGATTGTCTTTTAGGGAGCAGAGGGGAAGGCTCCTTGAGATTTCCAATTACCATTTTTCCCTATAGTAAGATTAAGATGATATTGATGATAAATATAGATTCAGTTCTACTTTGAGACGGAATAGATTGAATAAATTCTAAAAGCCCCATGACTAAGGTTTTAGACCAATAATTCCATTTTTATGCTGTTTAAATATTACCCCTAAAAATACATTAAATGCCCTTCATTTGGTAGTCTCAGCTTTCCAGCCTTCTATAATGGCTGGTTTCATTTAGTTCAATATGACTAATGATTAATATTTGCTTAATATTAATATTAATATACTTGTCTGTGCATGTGTGTATATGTTTGTGTTTTAATTACATTAGAAAGTACCAGTTGAACCTTTCTGGGAAAAAGTGATCCTAATTTTAAAAATGTAATTCTTAAGAAATCTTCCCAATCAAAAAAATCACTTTCAAGCATTTGCTTCAAGTAGCTGCTACCTGATTACTCCATATTATAACTGATACTTAAAGAATGGTGGAATTTTTTGCATCTAATCAGCTTTGAATACTCATTAGTATTGCTGCTACTTCCTGCAGCTTTGACTGTAGTTACACTCTGATTCAATGCACTGTGACTCTCAGTAACTAATTGGGCTGCATTCAATATGTGGGTGACACAGCTGGTCCAGAAACTACTAAAGGCTCCTTGAACAGTAAAAACAGAACAGAAAAAAAAAAATAACCTTTGGATGTTTTTTCTTAAGTGCAAAAAAGGAAAGCTATCTTATGTATTGTGTATAAGAACTAATTACTATGGAAGTCACAAACCTATGAAATGTCTTGATTTCATTCATCTCTTTAGTCAACAAGCGCCTATTACATGCACAACCCTATACTTGGAGAAAAAGACTTATTATGGCTACCACATTTTCATTTGTGAATTATGTGTCCTGATTTGGGGTTTTGTACACATGATCACCATACATTACATGAACGTATGAATTAACATCCGAAAAAAGTCTGAACACTATATTAACTGAATCAGAATAGCTAAAACAAACAATAGTGAAAGGAAGATAGAACTATCAGACATTAAAGCATATTTGAAAGTTGTGATAATTGAAGCAAAGTGGTACTGATGTGAGAATAGACAGATTAATGCAATGAATAAAAGCTCTAGAACACACCCAAGTACAAAATTTAGTATATTATAAAACTGGCATCAAAAATCAATGGGGAAAATAAGCATTATTAAATAAATGGAATTGAGACAACTCTTAAGAAAAATGCCTTAGATTTTTTTTATTCATAACATATACCTAAAGAATAAGATAAATAAAAACACTTCAACTCGATTAATGAGTTAAAAGTAAAAGAAAACCAACAGCATTTGAAAAAAATATATAGGTGATAGATCTTACAATGAGAAAGCACTTAGTAAACATAAAAAGAAAGGAAACCATAATAGGAAAATAAACAATAAATTTGGCTTACTAAATATCTAAAATTTTTTTACTATGTTTAGCTAAATGTATAGACTATCTAATATCTAAATATTTGCAGACATCAAAATCTGCATTATCTGGTATGGTAACCACTGGCAACATGTAAGTATTTAAATTTAACTTAAATAACAGAAAAAAAATTTAGGTTCTCAATTGCAATAGTCACGTCTCAAGTGCTCAATAGCCACATGAGACTAGTAGCTACTGTACTAGACAGCACAGCACTAGAGCATTCCCGTCTTTAGGACAAGTTCTATTAGATAGTGATTATCCAAATGTTTCACTCAAATGTTTACCTTTCAGCCAAACATGTCATGTTAAGTACCTGGTTTTCCATTAATTCATTACTACTTCTTGCCAACTAGTGTGCTTGGCACTCGGGAGAAAATGATAATACAAGTTTCTGCCTTCAAGGAGCTTATGGTCTAGCAAGGCAGATAGATATTAAACAATAACCCACACAAATGGGAGGGGACTTCAAAAAGTTCATGGAAAAGGGGACTTAAAATATAAAAATTAAAAAATATAAACTTTATTTCTACATCAAGTCTAAGACAATTTTGTAAGGGATGAGTCCATCCTGATGTAACTGAGGGTCCTGGGAACTTAAGTAGTCTTCTTTACATTGTTAACTAAAGAAAAATGAGTGCCCTTCAAAGATTTTTTAAGATTAGGAAATTAGAAGGAGCCAAATCAGGACTGTAAGGTAAATGCCTAATGATTTCCCATTGAAACGCTTTCAAAATTGCCCTTGCTTAATGAGAAGAATGAGCAGGAGCATTGTCATGGTGGATTAGGACTCTCTGGTGAAACTTTCCCAGGTGTTTTTCTGCTAAACCCTTGGCTAGCTTTCTCAAAACACTCTCATAATAAGCAGATGTTATCATTCTTTGGCCTTCTAAAAAGTGAACAAACAAAATGCCTTGGACATTCCAACAACTGTTGCCATGACCTTTGCTCTTGACCAGTCCACTTTTGCTTTGACTGGACCTCTTCCACCTCTTCGTAGCCCTTGTTTTGATTGTGTTTTGTCTTCAGAGTCATACTGGTAAAGCCATGTTTCATCTCCTGTTACAGTTCTTCAACAAAATGCTTTGGGATCTTTATCTCATTCATTTAAAATTTCCATTGAAAGCTCTGCTTTTGTCTGTTGCTGATCTGGGAGTAACAGTTTTTGTACCCATCAAGTGGAAAATTTGCTAGACTTTAATTTTGTAGGCAGAATTGTGTAAGCTGAACCAAGCGAGATGTCTGTGGTGTTGGAACTGCTCCTGCTGCTAATCACTGGTCCTCTTCAATTAGGGCACAAACAAGATTAATCTTTTCTCACAAATTGATATGGATGATCTGCTGCTGCAGGCTTCATCTTCAACATTGTCTTGTCTCTTCTTACAATGAGTTATCCATTTGTAAACTGCTGATTTCTTTGGGGCATTGTCCCCATAAAATTTTCACAAAGCATCAGTGATGTCATCATTCTTCCACCCAAGTTACAACATAAATTTGATGTTTCTTCTTGCTTCAATTTTAGCAAAATTCGTGTTGTTCTGACAGGGACTCTTTTCAAACTGATGTCTTACACTTCTTAGTGCCTCAAACTAGATCCTGTTCAGATGTGTTACAATAAGCTAGTATTACTTTATTTTAATGCAAAAAAATTGAACTCCTTGCATAGTTTTCTCATGATATACATTTTCCATGAAATTTTTGAAGATCCCTGCTTGAGGTGGAAATGTACTACTAGTCTCTAAAGTAAAAGGCAAGTCTTTGCGGCTGGAACATGAGTCAGGAAGAGATTACTATGGAAAAGTAGGCAGGGGGCAGATCATACAGAACATTGTGAGTTTTACAAGATCTTTAGTTACCATACAAAGATTCCATTTCATTCACTCTTATGGAGTGAAGGAAAGTGGTCTCTGATATTGTGCAAATATTTTCAAGGAGGCTCAAAAATTGTAGAGTAAGAATGTTTAATCCAAACAGTCTTTTTTCTCTGATCTTTAAAGTATTTATCACGTTTGTCCAAGCTTCTCTGGTATAAACTCTTCCAGTGGTCTATGTTCATATTCATTGGTAAAATCAATAAGTTAATTGCCTAAAAGAGAATAATCTTCCAGGAATCATTCTTCATAACAAGTCACCATTCATTAAGAGCAACAGATATTTGCAAGCCTCTTTTATGATGTAGTGTTTCTAGATCTAGAAAATAGCACCATGGGTGAATTATGAACACATATAAGCTCATGGATCAATGAGCCTCATGTTTGGAATGGTACCGGCATGCTTCAGTGTTTAATAAATAGGAAAATGAAAGAGAAAGAACAATGAATTTATAACATTTACTCCATTTAAGAGTCAGACATTTCCACATTTACTTTTGAGATTTGGTTGGAGACAAAAGACCTGGCATCAGAAAGCATACTTTCAATTATTCTTTTCTCACCATACTCCTTTAATTTCAAAGCAATCCATTTATTAAGGAATCATTACTTAGTTGTAAGACCCTAAAGTGCCCAAGTGCCTCCAGATGCAACTGCAAAGTAGAAAATCTCATCTCTATAACTATTCACCATTGTATGAATAGGCCTGTCACATTATCTGTCAACTAAGGCTTCTAATACTTGACATCTGCCTACTTTGCAGTGATGAAAGTGAATGAGAAAATAGTTGAAATATAGTCATTTAAAGTGGATAATAAAAGTGTGCCCTCAATGAAGACTCTATTAATAACATGATTTGATACATTAGTTGGATATTTATTAATCTCTAGGCAAATTTTAAAATGTCATAGAAATATGATGTTTAGGGCATCCATTTATTCATTGTTCAAATATTTAATGAGTGGTCATTTTGGGGGGGTTGGGGGATAGAATCTCACTCCATCACCCAGACTGAAGTGCAGTGGTGCAATCTTGGCTCCCTGCAACCTCCACCTCCTGGGTTCAAGCAATTCTCCTGCCTCACCTCCCAAGTAGCTGGAACTACAGGCACATGCCACCATGCCTGGCTAATTTTTGTATTTTTAGTAGAAATGGGTTTTCACCATGTTGGCCAGGCTGGTCTCGAACTCCCAGCATCAAGTGATCCGCCCACCTCAGCCTCCAAAAGTGCTGGGATTACAGGCATAAGCCACCATGCTCAGCCTTGAATGCTTTAAGCCAGGTACTATTCTAGTCATTGAGGAAATAGCAATGCATAAAAAAGATAAAATTCATGCTTCCATAAAGCTTATATTCTAGTTACAAGAGGCAGAAATTAAACCAAATTTTTAAAATACATCTTATGATAGGAAGTGGTAAATGTGATGAAGAATTTTTTTTTAAGACAAGATGGTTACCAGAGAGTGGGAATGGTAATGGGGTTTAAAGGGGAGCTGGGGATAGCTAATGGTTACAAAAGGTGGAAAGAATAAATAAGACCTACCTTTTTTTTTTTTTTTTTTTTTTTTTTTTTTTGAGATGGAGTTTTGCTCTTGTTGCCCAGGCTGGAGTGCAATGGCACGATCTCGGCTCACTGCAACCTCCACTTTCTGGGTTCAAGTGATTCTCCTGCCTCAGCCTCCTGAGTAGCTGGGATTACAGGTGCCTGCCACCACGCCTGGTTAATTTTTGTATTTTTAGTAGAGACAGGGTTTTACCATGTTGGCTAGGCTGGTCTCGAACTCCTGATCCTAAAGTGCTGGTACTATAGGCATAAGCCATCGCACCCAGCCAAGACCTACTATTTGATAGCACAACAGGGTGACTACAGTCAATAACTTAATTGTGCACTTAAAAATAACTAAAAGAGTGTAATTGGATTGTTTGTAACACAAAGGATAAGTGCTTAAGGGGATGGATACCCCATCTTTCATGATGTGATTATTATACATTGCATGCTTGTATCAAAATATCTCAAGTGCCCCATTAATCTATACACCTACTATGTACCCATAAAAATTTAAAATCAAAAAAAATAAAAATTAAAATAAGGCAGGAAAAGGAAGGATAGGGAGTGTAAGACGGGTGAAATTTTAAATAAGGTACTCAGAGAAAATCTCACTAACAAGATGACATTTGAATAAAGACCCAAAGGAAGTGAAGATTAAGCCATGTTGATACCCGGGAGAACATTCCAGGCATAGGAATAGTGTGTACAAAGGTTCTGATACAAGACATTGTTTGGGAAATTCAGGAACACCCAGAGGAGTGGGAAGCAGATTGGCAGAATAATAAGAGGTAAGATCTGAGAGGTAAGAGGGAGCTGGCAAAGAATCAGACTATGAGGAAGTGAGTCATTGTCGAGACTTAGGCTTTTATTCTAAGCGAAATGAAAAGCCATTGATGCAGGTAGGCACCAGGAGGACATGAACATTAGTGGCATATAAACAATGTATTTTTCCAACCCAGAAAAGTTTAATGGTATGTGGTTATAACAACAATAATGATTTGGGCAGGCCAAATTCTGAGTGCACTTGAGTCTCTCTCACTTTCTTTTTTCCAATACAGTAAAATCCAGGGGTGAAAATTAGCCTGAATAAATGAAGAAAATGAATTATAGACTATTTCCAGAAGAAATACAGTTCTATTACCTTCAATACATATAAGAGCAACAACTAAGCTAACAGGAGTGCCTAGTAGGAGGCCTGCTTTAGTAAACAGTTACGAATGATTTATAGTTAGTCCATTGCTTATGGCTTTCTAAAATGCCTACGATTTTGCTTTACTGAGTTACTGAAATGATCAGCCCTTCCACTTTATTTTCACTGTTAATTTGCTCATCAGACCCTCTCTTCTGTAGATGCTGAAAAGAAGGTTAGGCTTAAATCCAGCCCCTGTCCAAATGGTGACAAATTCTGAATCAATCAAATTCAATGAATGAAAAGTTTCTGTAGTATTAGTGTTTGTCTACTCAGAGTCACATAGGATCCTACTTACCTGACAACCTAACCAAGCATAGTTCGTAAAATGAACACATTCCAACAACTGGAACGTGCTACACAGAAGTCAATTGGCCTCTGGCCAGTGATAAGGCAACTTCAGCAGAAGTGAGGTTGAACATTTTCAGCTGCCATTGCAAACCATTGACATCTACCCCTAAGACTCTATCCTTATATTCCTTGCAGTCTGTATGTTTTAGAATTTGGTATAATAAAAACAGCTAACATTTATCAAGTGCTAGCTATGTACTAGATACTAAGTTTTTATGATTACCTTTCCAACTTTATTGAGGTATAAATGGTGTACAAAACCTGAACATAATAAATGTAAATAATTTGGTCAGTTTACACGTATGTATAAACTCATGTTACCATCACCACAATCAACATAATAAGCATATTCATTACATCCAACAGTTTTCTTCTTGTCCCTTTGTTTTGGGGTGGAGTGTGTGTGTGTGTATGTGTGTGTTAAGAACACTTAACATGAGCTCTACCCTCTTAACAAATTGTTAAATGCACAATACCTCATTATTAATTACAAGTACTATGTTGTACAAGAATCTGCTCATCTTATAACTGTAACTTTATACCCATTAAACAACTCCACACATCCCCCACAAACAATCCCCTAGTAACCACCATTCTATTGTCTACTTCTATATGTTTGACTATTTTAGATGCTTCATATAAAAGCAATCATGGAGTATTTTTTCTTCTATGACTGACTTATTTCACTTAGCCTAATGTTCTCCAGTCTATGGCTATACCACCCTGAATGCACCCAATCTCATCTTCATTATAGCATGTGATACTTACAACAACTCTATAGAGTAAGTATTATTGTTATCTGCATTTTACAAACAAGGAACTGACTTGTCTAGGATCATACTGATTTTAAGTGGCCACATCAAGATTAGAGCCAAAGTAGGGCCAGCCCGATGGCTCACACCTGTAATCCCAGCACTCTGGGAGGCCAATGCAGGTGGATTACTTGAGGCCAGGAGTTCAAGACCAGCCTGGCCAACATGGTGAAGCCCCACCTCTACGGAAAATACAAAAAATTAGCCAGGTGTGGTGGCAGATGCCTGTAATC
>NW_016107547.1:3028146-3035457 GCF_001604975.1 Cebus imitator | reverse complement strand
TAGAGCCAAAGTAATCTAGTTTTGTTTGTTTTGTTTTGTTTTACTTTAACCACTTCATGTGCTCTAAATACCTAAGTATAGTCATGCACTTGAAAGTCCTACAGCCTAGATCAGTACTAGTACTACTTACTGTTTAGATGATGATGTTGAATGTGTGATTTGCATTCATAATACTGGGTGTTAATATGACTCCCAGGTTACTTCCCACTGCAACCAAATTTAGCCTCCCCTTCTTTATTTGTAAAATAGGAATAAGAATATCAACCTAACAGACTTGTTGAAGGGATTAGTTGAGATAATACATGTAGATGTACCTAGTGCCTGGCAAATATTAACTAATCTATATGTGTTTTCAAATCCTTTTGTATAACCTACCATCAAGTAACTGCCCATTATTATCAAGATGATAACACAAGGGCTGTCTCTAAAGGATATATTTTGTAAATTCAATTTCAGGATTAGAAATATATGAGTTTCCCCTGTATTACTCATATTCCTTCGTCCATTTCCCCTTTCAGCCAAGGGCATACAATTAGTAGGCAAAAGTGTGTTCATGATGACACATAATTGTGTGCCCTTTGCTATGTGATCATATCACCTTGATAATGGGAAGTTACTGGATGTATACAAAAGGATTTGAAAACACATATAGAGTAGTTAATATTTGCCAGGCACTAGGTACATATTGAGCCAACTGGCAAAGTCCCAAACTGGTTGGCAAAGTGAGGATCAATGAATGCCATGGGGAGTCCTTCAAGACAATGTAACCTCCCTCTTTTTAAGCTACCTAGTATTTTTATTCCTTTAAAGAGAACAGGCCCTAAAAGTAAAAATCAGTCAATATTTGATACGCCCGTATCTGACACTCTGAGCTTGGCTGTCAGTAGGGTGTCACAGCTTCCAATTCAGAACAATTTAAAAAAGACTTGTTAATAGCCAAAAAAAGAAAGCACACATTCAGTGTGATTGTTATTTGCACTTATTTGCAATAGTCTAGACTTACTGTATGGGGTGTTATCCAATGTGATAATTGGTAAGTTCATCTTTGACCATGTACTGGACTTACCTACAAACTATAATATGGGGTTTGCATGCCACTATTGGTCTGCTTGCTTGAGGGCTTTCTAAACTCAACAGGAGCCTTGCTGTTGTCTCAAAAAACAGAGGTCGTAAAGGGTCAGCCCTGCATAATAGACAATTATCAAATATGAAACATTAGTTTGGAACGTAGAGAACATTACTAGATGAGAATGTGAGTCCCAATTATGAATTGGTTCTATGTTTAGTTTTCTAATCCATTTTTTAAGATCATTTGGTATTAGTATTTATTTAAACTCTATTTCTTTTCAAAAATAAGTTGGAATTTTGTGGTTGACAAGTTGAAACCCATGACCACGTATGATTATTACTAGTGCATTTGTTAATATTTGCCAGGCATGACACTAGATACTTCCACATATATTATCTCAATAATAACAAATTCCCTATTCAATAAAAAGGTAAAAGTGACTGCCCATTTGAAAAGCAGTTCTTCATTGTTTAGTGCATTATGCACCAACTCCAGACATCAGAGAGCTCTTTTAATCAGCTTGATATTTTTTTGCCAGCTTTTCAGTGCATCCAGATGTTTAATTAGCAGAGTAAAGAGATAATGTGCTGATAAGAGGCTGGGAACAACGTATTGAAGGGAGAGGTGGTAGTGGCATCTAAAATCCGTAGAAAATCTGTTAATATAATTTGCTGAATGATGGGAAAGGGGGACACAGAAAGAAACTTCTTATTGAAACAAATTCACACTAAAAAGTCATCAGTGAAAAAGAAATATGTATACAGAGAAATAGGAATCAGGGGCAAAAATACATTGAACAAACAGGGAAGGCAAGAAGAAAGCAAACTGCATTTTAAATCAAAGTAGTGTCTATAGTACAGGGAATTTGAAAGGACCACATATGGGGAAAAATATTTCCTGGGTGCCCTAGGGCTGCTGTTCCAAACATCTACTCTCTTGGTGTTCCTCGCTTTCATTGCCCCCAGCTGTGGTACACCCCCCTCTAACTCCACGGGAACAGACAAGTAGGGGAGAGAGAGCAAGCAAAAGAACTGTAGGAAACCAGTGCCAGTTACTTGCTGCAGCAACAGCCTTAAGGAGACAGTGATCCATCCGAACCTTCCTATTCCAAGGCAAGCCAGGAAGATTAGCGTCTTTACATTTACCCTTGTTAAACAACTGAATTAGAGCCACTTGCCTTCTTTAAGGACCTTGGAAGGACTTTAATTTTTTCACTTATGGTGCATGGAATGAAGTGTTCATATGTTCAGTTAATCACTCCAACCCCTTCTCTTTGCATGTGACTCTCTTAAAGTACTTCTTACATTTTTGCTAGTATAAGAGTTCGCTGTTTACATATCTGTTTCTCCTGCTGAGGCCAGAGCTCTTGAAAACAGAAAAAGGGTGTTTTTATCTCTTCACCTCTCCAAGCAGCTAACAGTATTTTGCACCTGTTAGATTGTCAGTGGCCTCCCTGCCTCTCAGAATCCCTGTCCCCCACATCATTTCTCTACCAAAGAACAAAGTCTTTGTGTGACATTTTTTTGTGGTACAACAGTGCATTCAGCGGTCTACAGCAAATGGTGAAGGTTCAGAAAATGAAACAGAAAGTCGTCACATTCACATATCTCAGGTTTAATAGTAATTGCATCAAAAAACTGATGTTAGGCATGTTAACTCTAGTTGCTTCTATAAATTCCTTTAAAAACTGGTTCCGCAACTTTAGTATGTTCAGAATCACCCAGATTAAATGTGCATAATCCTGGGTTCTGTAAAAATTCTGATTCAATAGGTGGAGCTCAAGAATATGCATATTGCATAAGCTCCCTAGGTAATTGACAACACATTTGAAAATCATTGCTCTAAATAACTTTTTTCACCATGAGAATCCCAACCTCTATTTTCAGCATTACCACTAGACAAAAATATTGGGAGGATTTTAAAAAAAACAAATTCAGGTAGAAAGTACTTGTTAATTGTGTGCTCTTGGATGTACTAGGTGGGCTTACAAGAAATCATTGCTATTCTGAAGGAATGGTGTCACTGAGGAAGAAGAAACTTCTAAACAGTGATATGTAACAGAATAGTTTACCCAAACTCTAAACAACAACTATATAAACTATATTATCCAGCTGACGAATGCTGGAGAATTCAGGAAAGAAAGAATCATGAGCAAAATACTTTGAATTTCTCTGAGGTGCCATATGAACTCAGAGTGAGAGACAATTCATGAAAAATGTGAATTGAACAAATTCTGAATTCAAAATACGGTTGATTATCATTGGCTATATTTTAGATTTTTCTCCATTTATGTATATTTTAAATGATATTGTTTCTCTTGAAGCTAAATAATCAGTATTGGTTTTGGGTTTTATTTCCAGATGGTTTAACTGACTGTGTGGATCCTGATTGTTGTCAACAAAGCAACTGTTATGTAAGTCCTCTCTGCCAGGGCTCACCAGATCCTCTTGACCTCATTCAGCAAAGCCAAACTCTCTTCTCTCAGCACACTTCAAGACTTTTCTATGATCGAATCAAATTCCTCATTGGCAAGGACAGTACTCATGTCATTCCTCCTGAGGTGTCATTTGACAGCAGGTATGTATGTATTTATTTTATTTCTTAATGAACAATGGTCATGTTTTTCCTTAACTATGAAAGGAAGATATCTTCTAAAGATCACATTATTTCCCATTACACATAATCCACATTAATTTCTTTTTTAAGGCTTCTCTGGAAAGCCAAAACCCTTACTGATTAAGGGAAAACTCATTTCTAGAGAGTCTGTATCATAAAATTATGTGTGTGCATGTTTGTGTTTGTGTGTGTGTGTGTGTGTGTGTGTGTGTGTGTGTGTGTCTTTTAAGTAAAACAGGAGGGAACTATAATTTGCAAATTTATTGTTTAGCTTCTGGATTGATTCCTTGAAAAAATCTTGGATTTCCAAAACCTAAATTTTAAGTCTTATTTCATGATAAAAAATGTTTCCATAGGAAAGGGTTGAATAAGTTTGACATCCTAGTGTGAAATGCAAGACTCGTGAAAAATCTGTCTTCTAGGAAAGCTCAAATGTGTGAATTGTCACTTAAGACCTGAGACCAAAACCCAACCCATAAGGCAAAGAAATTTATGAAAATCAGCTTACTTATATGAAGTGTAATAACATGAACTTGCTCATTGTTATTCTCTACTTTGTCTTCAGTAATGATATATTTTACTAATTAACATTAGAAGTAAGTCACTAAGGTCAACATTTCCAGGCTCAAAAATGTTCTCCTGTGTTTATTCCACAAGTGTATATTTCACTGGCTTCCTAGACTATTGCAAATAGGAATTTTTAAGAAACATGGAAAGTATTTGTCCAGGAGCTCCCATCTACATCCCACTCCCTCAGTTGCAGCCTGATGGGAGTTATCATTCCCCAAGAATAACTTGATCAAGAGTTTATGTTGATATCAGTGACAATCTAAGAAAATTACAACTCCATCTTGACCTATACACAGTAGAAAAGGGGGGGAAAAGAGGTGCATGGAAATTTCAAATTCTTACCTCTCTTCCTTTCAGTTGTATACTAGAACTGTTATTGAAACTTAAAAGTTTTAAATTATTTTTGTTATTGTGTAGTTCTGACTATTTAGGTTTTTGACAGAACCTAAAATCCAAATGCCAATGAATCACAAGAAAGGGCTTTTCTGCCAAGGATCTAGTCAAAATTTTCCTTCTTCCAAGAGATTCAGTCATCTCCATTTCGAAGTATTTCTTCCAGCTTTAATAACAACTCTGCAGTGACTTTCGGATGGGGTATAGTCAAAGTAATTATTTAGATAGTTGAGACTTATTTGTTATACACCAGAGGAACAAAAAGTAGCCATTATCTCTATTTTCCTATTTAAGGTAGAAGTAAGACATCAACTCTGTAGCTTTCTTCGCTCACTGAGAAAAGTTAATCAAAAAAAAAAAAAAAATGAAGTGAAAGAAATAACCTCCATGACATGGGGTTGTGTTAAATGACTCACTAAACTCAAGTAAGGGGAGAAAGTCAGGACCTCAGAGAGACAAGAGACAAGGCATTGTGACCCAGAGCAGAGCATGTGAGCAATAAACTTAGAGAAGTGAGGACAAACTTAAACCCCTGTGGTTCAGCTTCATGCTTCAGCAGCACTTGCCAGCCGCTCAGAGCGAACAAAGCTATTACTTGTGGTGGTTAATGCCCTTCTCCTCCTCCTGGTTTGATTGAGTTTTCCCTCATTCTTTTGTAAAATGCTCCAAGTTATCATTTGGCTCTACAAGTCACATTGAAATTCAGAATGATGGGTCTCTTTCATCCAGGGGTCTCAGCTATTACAGATATATCCATTCTGTCAGAAAAGGCAAAGGCCTTTCACAAGGAAAGTAGCTGAGGACAATCTAATTCTATTTCCTCTAAAAAAATCAGCACATGCATTTTTATTTGGGGTATCTTTGGGCAAAATACATCCAATTCTGATCATATATATATAAATCATAATAGCTACAGTCTCTTACATCTATATAGTACTTTTTAGTTTACAAGACAATCAAACATACATTATGTCATTTTATCCTCACATTATCCCTGTGAAGTAGATACTCGCATTAGGTGCATTTTATATATAAGGAAACTGAGGTTCAGAGAGATTAAATAACTTGCCCCAAATCACACATGCAGCAAGCTTGCATTGTAGCCACTCCCGTAACCTTTCCATTACGCCACAGCTGCCCCATTTCAATGTGTCCTTAAATAAGCTTGGTGATGTGAACCAAATTTATACTAGGTAAATGGTATTTGGGTCAACACAAGAAACTTAGAAACCAAATGACTTTTTAAAAATCCAGTTCAATTTAATACATTTCAGTGACATCATTTACAAACTTCGTATCAGTGCTAATGAACTTTTTCTTGGTAGATCACGATTGAATGACTCATGAAATGAATTTTTTGCTATATGTAGATTGTCCTTGAGCATTTGTTCTGTCAAAGATCTCGTGCTAAATTTTTACATGTGTTATTTAATCCTCACGAAAACTCTATGTAGTAGGTACTATTACTATCTCCATTTTTCAGGTGAGGAAATAAGAATGGAGATGTCAAATGACTTGCCCAGAGTCACAATTAATGAGTGTCAATCAGAATTTGAACCCAGAATTTGAACTGATGTTGGCAGCCTGGTCTCTAAACCACTATGCTGGGCCATTTTGGCTACTTGGAAAGCTGGGCTAGCTGACTCTGAAATACTTATGGCTCTTATACATCTAGGGCTGTAGGATGGCTCTCCTCAGACACATCTAGGACCCTTATATGCCATAATCAGGTGAACAAACCACTTTGCTTTTTAGCTTTTGCTGCATAATTGAGAAATACCTGGATAGGCAGGTGAAGAAAGCATTGCAAAGGGGCTCATTTGCCTACCAGCAAAATGCGACCCACATAGCTGATTTGCTGATGAGTGTTGCCACCATCAGAAACCTTTGGAGCTAAAGATAGTGGCACACAGGTGACTAAGTGTTGCAAGGACACACAATAGTTAAAAAACTCTTTATCCTTGTGCATCCAAGGGAGACTACACTTTCTTGTTTTGAGTTAGCTGCATCCAATGTGAAAGCCCATGGAATATGTATGCCCTGTGCCCTGTGATGGTGTAACAACCATGTGAACGTGCAGCCTGCCCATGGCGAAGATCTTGGGCAAACTCAACTGAGTTACCATTTTTTTCCTAAGTGCCATTTATCCTGTAGCTCGAGTTTCTTTATTTTCTTCAATCTACTCAAAACATGACTACAAAGTAAACCACATATTCTACGAGCCCTGTATGACTTATTACTTTTTAATAATGTAAATAGGTGAACAGAAGCATTATTGATCTTCAGTGTCTAAGCATTTAATCACTATTAATAATGTAAAAGGTTTTTATAAATATGTAAAAACAGGAGTACATTAAACTAAATGACAGCAGTAATTTGCAAAGCCAGACATTTCACTCGCCATCACTAATGGAGAAGTGCATTTAAAAAAAACAAAGTCGTGTGCTCGCTTCGGCAGCACATATACTAAAAAATTGGAACGATACAGAGAAGATTAGCATGGCCCCTGCGCAAGGATGACACGCAAATTCGTGAAGCGTTCCATATTTTTGAACAAAGCGGGGGGCATCACACTACCAGACTTCAAACTATACTACAAGGCTACAGTAATCAAAACAGCATGGTACTGGTACCAAAACAGAGATATAGACCAATGGAACAGA
>NW_016107547.1:3002036-3026476 GCF_001604975.1 Cebus imitator | reverse complement strand
AGCAGCTGACAGCAAGGTCTGGCCAAACTCATTTATCTATTTTGTAACCATGAGAGGCTAATCCTCACGTCAATCCATGTCAGGTGTCTTTATCAGAAGTTGCTTAAAATCAGCCTGCAGATGTATTTTGTCTGTCCTGACATTTAGAAATTACGAGATCCAACATAAAAATCAGAATATCTTCCTTCTCAAGAAAATTTACACGGCTTGGCAACCCCAGGCCCATGGGCATGGCATAGGTGGTCTAACGCTAAGGGCCAGCTGCCCCTCTGGATGGGACATGGCATGCCTTTCTAACTCACCACCCACTTGGCTCACATCCTTCACTTTCAAAGTGATGCTTGGCCTTGCTGGCATTTGAGTTTGTGATTCCCAGTCTATACAGTTTCTGTAGCTTTCCAAGGAAAGATCTTAAGTGTTTGTTATTCTTTCTTATCTCTTTCCCCGAGAGCTTTTAAATACCCAACATTATCATTTCACTTAATTTTTGAACTTTTATCATATTGGTTTAAAAAGAGAAAAATGTGACTGAACATGAATTAGAAATCACACTAATGGAACAATATTTCTCCTCTTAGTTTACTGGAGTACCTTTGCATACCTCATGAATAAGTTGGCATACACTCTGCCTCACACCTTAGGCTAATAAACTCCTCTGGGCCAGTGGATCTTAACCTATGATGTCTTACATCCCAGCAATCATATATATCACATAATCCAGGTCCCACCAAAGTAGGAAAAAAGTTCACATTTTATGAGAAGAATGTGTATGTTTGCAGGAATTTGATTACTATGTCTATAACTTAGAGTAAATTTTAAGAACAGCTTAAAGATCAAAAATTTTGCAACAGTTCTACTGAATGTAATTGTGGTGACCTCTTCTGCCCACTCTAGTGGAATGCCTACCCTTAGTTGAAAATTTCTAGAATTAGGACCAAACTTAGGACAGCACTAAGCACATAATAGCAATGTTAACAAGCAAAAAATGAAACAAGATGATAGGTTTCTTCTAGCTTTCTATGGAATTGCTGCATTTCAGTTTCTTGGTTCACACTAGGATATACAATGTTAGTTCTGAATTGTCATCATTTCTAAACCTTAAGTTCTGTAAGGACAAAGACCAAGTCTGATTTGTTCTCTTCTTGTTTTGAATATCTACTGATAAGTAGCCAATTATTCCAAGTAATGGATTAAAACAATTTAGTATTATCCTATTTCATGATTCTGTGGGTCAGACATTCAGATAGGGCATGGCCAGCATGGTTTATCTCTGCTTCATGATATTGGAAGCCTCAGCTGGGATGACTCAAATAGCTGGGGGCTGCAACAGCTGGACAGCAGCTAGGAATCCTCTCTGCTGACAGCCTTTCTATTTGTCTACTTGGGCCTCCTGCTGGCATGGTAGCTAGCCTTGGCTTTGTCAGGGCTCTATATGCCAGCCTAGGGCTCTAAGAGTGAGTGTTCCAAGAGACTGGAAATGGAAGATGTTAGTCTCTTAAGGCCCAGGTCCAGATATTGTCACAGTATCACTATGTCATATACAGTTGGTCAAAGCAGTCACAGAGCTTCCCTAGATTCAAAGGGAAGGACATAGATCCCACCTCTTGATGAGAGCAGTATTAAATAATTTTTGGACGCCTTGAATCTGACTGATACCATTGTATCCCCAGATCCTAACACAGTATCTGTCATGAAGAAGTTGAAAAACAAGTGAGTGAGTTAGTAGCTTAGCTGTGATTTTGAAGTGCAAGTGCTCTGTATTAGGTCATTCTTGCATTGCCATAAAGAAGCACTGGAGACTGGATAATTTATAAAGAAAAGAGGTTTAATTGGCTCACAGTTCTGTAAGCTTTACAGGAAGCGTGGTGCTGGCATCTGCTCAGCTTCTGGTGATGCCTCAGGATGCTTTCAGTCACGGTAGAATGTGATAGGGGAACAGGCTTGTCACGTGGTGAAAGCAGGAACAAGAAAGAGAGAAGGAGGTGACAAACTCTTAAACAGCCAGATCTCATGAGAACTCACTCACTATTCTGATGACAGCACCAAGAGGTGGTGCTAAACCATTCACAAGAAATCCATCCCTATGATACAATCACCTCTAATCAGGCCCCACCTCCAATACTGGGGATTATAATTCAACTGAGATTCCGGCAGGGACAAACATACAAACTATATATGCTCTTCTCATATTTGCTAATGAAAAACTCATTTTGGTTGCCTAGAACACACAAATGATATTAGGACTTTAAATAATCCAGTTCTCAAATGTAGAACCAGCCTAAAATTAAGACTACAGTTCTCTAAAAAGCAAAAGAACAAAATTCATAAAAGATACAGTGATAACATAAGGATAGCAAAGTGATTATTCTTTTTTAAAATTTGCAATATATTACATCGCTATCACAGCCTGCCAATAACTGACATCATTTATGAGTTTGTGTATGCATCGATAAGTCTGTTTTCAATGAGTTAGCTAATCAAAATTTAGTACCAAGAAAAAAGTGGAATGTAAGGAGCAATATCAGGAAGTCAGCAGGAAGACTGCTGTTAACTGGCTCATTTTGGTATGCATCATTATTCGGTCTCACGAGAAAACCAACGAGAAGCACCATAAAACAAAGTGAAGTACTACAAATGCCTTGAACATGGAATTTTTGGCAAACTCTTTATTTACCTAAGCCTTCATCCTCCTTTACTATACCCTACTCAATAATCGATTCTTGTTACTGATTAGTCATGATACCTGGTGATAGCCATAATTACTCATCATAACTTGTTTAATAAAACATGCTTTCTGCCCTTAGTTGAGCTGGGAATTTATACCATTTGAGATTTTGTGAATGGCAAAACAAATTATTGACCCGAGACTGAGATCAAGGGAAGGCTGCAGGAATATGGTTGTTGCTGCAGAAGCTGCTGATCTTGAATAAAGACTGAGACTTAAGAATAGCCATAATTGACAGATACTAGTTACTGTTTTAAGTATATATTTTATTACAATATTTTACAATATTAGTATTTCCAGAGAAACTGAGGACTTTACGTCCTCAGAAAGAGATACAAGAGATACAAGACTCCTGTGCCATTCTTAATGTGATATAATACCCTACTATAAATTCATTTTTCAAGAATGATGAAGGATAAGCATTCACTCATTCATTCAACAATATTTCTTGAGTGCTCACTCTATGCCAGGAACTGTGCAGATGGAGATAAACAAAAGAAACAGTTTCCTTATTCACAGAGTTTACAGTCTAGTGGCAGAAGTGGTCAAAATATCAAGTAAATACGTAAATAATTAAAATAATTATGAATTGCAGTAAGTCTAGGGATTATGGAACATCAGGTTTCTAAGGGAGCTTGGAGTTCATCAACTCAGGAGTCCAAATTCAGCTGTTTTGATGGGGAAGACAGGTATCCCTGTAAGACAAGAAGCATTCTAGCAAATAAGACAAAGTCATTAAACAATTATAGAAGTGAAACTGACCTGGAAGTTTTCAACAATAATCAAGAAATGGGACTAATTGGCTCAGGTGAGCATGAAGAGCTGCTAAAATTGACACACACAGGAGACTATTGATGACTTGCAAGAAAAATACAAAGCTTATTTACAGCTTAACTATATGCAAACAGTTTCATCCTTTGACACTTGGGGCTATAAATAATTTTCTCTACAATTTAAAATGTGTGTACCAAACAAATTCCAGGGGGGGAAAAAAACTATTAGTCATCAAAAAAAAATCCCATTTAGCACAACGAAAAAAAATCCCCATTAACCACACTTTGGAGCCATTTAAAACAATAGATCCTACAGTTTCTTTCAAGATGATCCGTTTTGGGGGAAGATTAATCATTTCACTCTTTAAATGTATGAACACTATAATGTTTACTTGGTTCATTTCCTCATTCAGTGATAGGTACTGTTCTAGCCTCTGGGATATAGTGGACAAAATCTATTCCCCATACAGTCTAGTGAGGGAGACAAACAATGAAAAAGGTAAATGTCAGGAAGGTATAAATACTGTCAAGTGAGATAAAGGTTAGGGACAGAGAAGGACCATTTTAGACAGAGTGGCCCAGGGACACCTCTCTGAGGAGGTGACACTAGAGCAATAACCTGAATAACATTCATCTGTATACTAAATGATCTTGGTATAAATGTTTCTTGCTACCTGGACCCCTATGCAATAGATTTTCACATAAATTGGAGCCTGCTGTTGACTTTTAGGGGCCAGTTGAATCAAAATTCTGTGACATCATCTGCAATGGAAAAGTAAAACAAACCTTTCTCAAGGAATTACTGCATGTTGTCACTATGTTTTACTGTAAATGGATGGGGCACCTGCCCTCCAAGAATACGTTGAGAAAATTTGAATACTTCAGACAAACCGAATAGGACCTGGAAAGTGAAATCAGTAACAGCCTTAGACCATTTGCTCATACATGACAGAAAAAAAAAAAATACCAGATCTTCCATCAATTAATGTTAACCCTAGAATAAATCAAATATTGAGAAACCACTTACTGATTTGGAATTATTAAAATAAAGATAAGCCAAGCCTATATTTTAAAATAATTGAAAGGAAATATAGTGCTATTACAGTATTCAAGCATTCATAGAATTAACATGTACAGTTTTGTCTGTCTACGAGTAACCCCGGAAGGTCTACAACATAAACATTTGTAATTTCACTGAGGTACAAATTTGAATCCATATGACTTGTGTTTAACTTTTTCATGAATCTGTTTGTTAAAGATCTCTAAGTCTGCTTGCTATTAGCAGACTTTTGTGTGTTTTTAATCTAGGAACATGACAAACATTATACCAAGTACACAACTAGGGGTTGATAAACATACAATGCAACAATTGCTGAATAAATTGAATAGATTAAGGGCTCGGGTAAGCTCTTTATAGAGCACCAACCTCCTTAAATCTACCTTCTTTTCACCTTCCTTTCTAGAGGAAGGCACTGCACATGACCTGCTCACATTCAGAAAAAGAATTCCAATGTGTTTTGGATTGGCCATGGTTACTTGTGATTCTTTTTTTCTTTCCATGTTGCTTTTCCTGAGAAATCTCCTTTGCTTATCACCTCTGATGATGTTCTCCTAATTGGGAAGTAAGGTTGTAGCTACTTGCTAATAAAGCACTTTGATCTTCATGTGAAAGTTGTTACTGAAGATGGGATCTCCTGATTTTCAGACTATATTGTCTAATGCTAAAATTCAGAAAACACATGTTCAAGACACATTTAAAACATTACAAAGTGCAGAAGGTTCCCAGATGTATAGTGCTGACTGTCTCCTGAAATCAGCAGTCAGCACCTAAAGGTACCAAAAAGAAAAAATGTGAGACTTTCACTTCTTTGCAAATGCTCCTGGGCAAAGAAGAATGAAAAATCAGAACACAGATCTTCAAAAGGCTGTTTCAATTGATTATTTATGATACTTTGAAACTCAGATGTTCTGAAATGTCTATCCTACTTACTGCTCCATTAGGATCTAAAGTCAAAAGGCTCAAATCCTTATTACATACTACTCAGTCATACTATTTGCTTATAGTGATTCTCTAACTCGTTCTATCATCTCATTCTGTCCCTGGAAAGGACAAAGTGAATGCAAGTTTGGGAAGAAAGAACAAATGGCATGCTGTAACTCATCTCCACTAC
Organism: Cebus imitator; assembly: GCF_001604975.1. NCBI lineage: Eukaryota > Metazoa > Chordata > Mammalia > Primates > Cebidae > Cebus > Cebus imitator. Next base: position 3,020,807 of record NW_016107547.1, on the reverse strand, counting down.
ATACCCTGCACATAGAAAGTGCTCAGCAGTTGGTAAATTTCTCCAGGTAGCAATAATTCTATAGAAAGCAACATCTTAGTAGGTGATCACTTTATCTTCATTTGTAACCATACTGTTTATTTCTTGACTAAGAAAGATCTGCAATACAGCTCAGGCTCTTTGGAGGCCAGGTCAAGAGATCTCCACCCCTCCACCACTTATGAGCTGTGTTACCTTAAGCAAGATTTTTAACCTCTCTGAGTCTGTTTCTTCATTTTTTAAATGGGCCTAATAGCTGTACCTACTCAGGGTTATGTGGACATTACATGAAATACGATAAGGGAAGTATCTGGCGTAGTACCTGACTCACAGTATAACAAATATTTTATTTATACAACATATATATCTAATAATTATCAGCGTTCATGACAATAGAATTAAAAAGGCCTAGTTCAAAAAGTGATCATTTTACTAGGTAATCTTACTGTAATGGCATCTTTGTGAGGTGACTAGGGAGAGGTCAGTGAAGAAAGATCATTCCAACTTTACATAAAGAGCAAATGGAGCTGAGAGTTAATTCTGTTTCTTAGGAAAAGTCACAATGGTGGTTACTAGAAAGCCAGAGGTAGAACACAGCTGTTGCTAGAACAAGGCCACATTTCTTCCTCTGTGGAGGGAAGAGCAATATATGCCCAGGAGATAGCCAACAAGAAGGATCTGTCCTATATTTAATGACCATCCATTACTTGAAAGGCAGATTCCGAGAAGTGACGAGAGGTTAATGAGGTTAACAAAACCCTATAAGGCTGATTGCAAAGATAAAAAAACACTTGAGTAATGTGTAGAACAAGTGAAAAACAAACCAAAAATTTTAAAGGAAGAACTAACTTCACACTATTCAAGATTTGCAAGGGCTTACAGGACAAATATTTCAGGATTCAAATTCTGGACGAAAATAATCATGTGTCTAAATGAAGCAAACTGGCACTTGCATAGTCTTGAAAATGTGACTGTGTCGTCAGTTTTCTTATTGCTTCAAAACACTTGATCTTTTTCCCATTACTTTGGGGATCTCAGGCATCCAAAGCAAGCCTACTTTTGACAAGCAATTACCAGGGCAGATGGGAAAATAGCCACCCTACCTCAGGGTGAGTGCCCCCATTTTGTTTTACTTGAAACATCACTAGCCATGAGGAAAATAATCCTGCTTAAAAAGCTATCTGCATTTTCAATAGCACCACCTTTCCCAGAGTCCTAGAATGTTGATGGCTAATGCTCCCAGCTGCTTTTAATGTTACCCACTTGGTAGGCATTATTTATTTGGGCTAGTGACCAACTGAGTAGGATTAAATCAGCCTGCCATATTAAAGAAAAAACTAATGAGGAGATTGTATTAGGTTTGCATATGAACATTCACTGCATTTGAATTTTCAGAACATGGAAACAGGTTTATGCTATAACATTGTTTTCACAGTGCTGTACCAGGTTAGATAATATATATCAAAAATAGCATGTGTTATAAGGAAACCCCAAACATATCTGGATATTAGAAGTTCCAAATGCATTTAAATTATAAAATACCAAATGGTAACTAGATGATAATATATAAAGGAATAATGGGGTTAGTGTGCATAAATTAAGCATTTGAGGACTATTCATTTCATCTTCCTGATCACTATAGGTACTGTTTAATTCCATAAGAGAGTCAAGTATCAAACAAAACACTCCTGATGAGAATGTCGTAATGCTCAATCCAGAATGTTGGCTTCTGATAAATAAAGTGTAAGGCATCTGTCACACAAGAATCTCAATGTAGTCACTGAAACCCTTGCCTGAAGCATTGCCATAAGCATAGGTTGCAATAATCTTTGGGTTTATTTTATTTTTATTTTTTGAGACAGAGTTTCACTCTTGTTGCCCAGGCTGGAGTGCAATGGCACAATGTTGGCTCACCACAACCTCTGCCTGCTGGGTTCAAGTGGTTCTCCTGCCTCAGCCTCCTGAGTAGCTGGGATTACAGGCATGTGCCACCATGCCTGGCTAATTTTGTATTTTTAGTAGAGATGGGGTTTCTCCACATTGGTCAGGCTGGTCTCGAACTCCTGACCTCAGATGATCTGCCCACCTCAGCCTCCCATAGTGTTGGGATTACAGGCGTGATACCGCACCCGGCCTGGATCTTACAGCTTCATATTTTAAAATATTTGAGTTGAAATTCTATGAACCTGTCTTGAGCATGTGCTGTGTAAATTAGACACTGGGAAGGACACAGAGAAGAAAATCACACAGTTCTTGCCCTGGAGTGGCTATCCAATAAAAAGACAGACATCTATAACTGTCATCCGAGACCGGTTATGATGTGTGCAATAATACAAGTAAGAGCATTCTATAATGAGAATAATGAGGATGGGGGAGAAATGGACACTTATTATTGGGACAAATAAATTGTACTAAAGCATATTTCCATTTTATAATCTCTGAATTTGAAGACACTGTAGTTCATCTTGTAGTGCAACCACCCCTTGGTCATGCCAGTTTCAACATGACCCCCCAAACTACAGTTGTTGCAAACCCTTTTCCAGAGGTTTATATGGAAGAGTTAAAATTCATGCCTGACAGATTTTATAAGGGTGAGATTGTGAACCAGTGGTTGATTTGCCTGCCTGTATATGGTTTATGCCTCCTGCCTCCCTCTCCAGTTCATATGCCTTAATTGGCTGTGTATGTTATGGCCTTGCTTTTCCTAAAGCAGCAGTTCTCAATGGTTTGTCTTGTTAGAAATGTAAATTCTATGACCCAACACCAGACCTACCAAATCAGAAACTCTGGGGATACAACCCAGCAATCTGTGTTTTAAGAAGCCTTTCCGGTGATTCTTGTGGACAGTTAAGTCTGAGAATCACTGATCTATAAGAGAAAAAGATTATCAGACCGGACTGAGGACCAACACCACAATCCCAAAATTACACTCTAAAGAGAAGCCCCTTTATTCACTTTGTGATGGTAGTAGTAACAGGAACATCACAAACCCTTTGTCCTCACTATTCAGAGGAATTTGCATTCCAGTAGAGACCCCAGTAGCTACAATTGTCAGGGGAATCCTCCAGTCACACATATGCGACAAATTTCTACCCCTTGGAGACTTGAACCAACCGACAATTCAAAGAGGAAATTACAGGGCTTCAAACACTAGTGAGCAAAGAATTCATATAGCCTCTCCAAGCCCAGTCCTTCACAATGCTACCTTTTGACCAGAGCTGTCAGCTGTAGAAAGGACTTCATCTGTTCTTATGGAAAAAACAACCTAACCTGCCCACCTGCTGCTAGATCCCCTGCTGCCTAGGTCCTTGATTTTGAATGTTACCCTTCAAAGCCTGCCTATGCTCATGTTAGCAACAAAAGCAAATCGCTATCACTTTTCTAGCCCCCTGACTCTCCGTTTTCTTTCGAAATACTTTAATCAGAAATACAATGTAGGAAATTGCATCTTCTTTCAACAATTTAGTTTTCAGCCTTGTTTTTCCAACCAACTTTTGTGCTTGAGGTTAATGTTGTTGCCCGAGGTGTTGAATGAATATTGGAGATTTGACATCGAAGACAAAAGACAACAAATAAGGGAAGAGGAGAATGGAACCAAGAGTTGATTGAAGGCTAGGAATAATTTGACTATTCCATGAAAATAGCAAATACAGAATGAATTAGACCTTTTGCATCAGAGCTGTCTAACAAGCAGCTTGTTAGTTAAATAAGGCTCTCAGTAAAATGTATTCTGACTTGCATTTCCCAAGATGCCCTGTTCTTCAGACCAAGCTCCAAACACCTAGAGGATTCAGCATTTAGTTAAAGTGGAGAAGCAATTCCTTTGGGGTTGCTGCTTTAGCAGAGTGACAGCAGGTAGACAGCTTGGCAGCAGCCTGTACTCTCAGGAGAACAGGAAAAAAGACACTTGTGAGGGGTGATATTCCCCATGCATGTTTTTAAGGTCACATTGGATATGCTCATCTAAGTTCAAGTTATCTTGCTCTAACCAACAACAGCAGGGAGAGGTTCTTGTTTTTCAAAGATTCAACCAAGCAAAGCATCCCATCCATGTCTGTGAATCAAAAGCCCCAAGCAAAGACAGCAAGTATGCAATGCCTGCCATTGAGAGTACAGAAGAACATACATATAGACACACCAATCCAACACAAAGGACAGTTACGCTGAGCACATGTGCAGGACCAGCTTCATGACAGTCCAGACAGTAGCTTCTATCATCTTGCTTGAAAGATTCAGAAGAGTTCTATATATTATTCAATCGAAAAGATTTCAGAAAAAGACAGATTTTTAAGGAGCAGAACTCAGGTTGAAGGTAGTTTTGATGTGGCAAAAATTAAGAGCTCAAGTTGCTTCCCCATGGCAGACCAAGTACTGGCCAAGTAGGGCTAATTTCAATGGTGATTTGAGGAAGCCAGGGACTCTCTGGAAGAAGAAACAGGGAGGGCACCGTAATGGGAATAAGAAATATCACAGAAAGCAGGACTGTGGCAGTATCAAAGGCAGGCCCTCACCACACATACCTCACTACTCAGCTAGGATCTAACTTTGGAAAAAAAAAATGAATTATACAGGCTGCCTTAGATAGAAGAAGCATAATCAAAATAGTTTATATAAATGGGGAAGAGGAACTATATTTTAGTGACTGTGGGGAATCAGGAAAAACAAACCAGATACAAGACTACCATCCACAATGCTTAAGAAAATGGAATTTAGAATCTGGGGGTGCACAAAATGGCAGTTGAGCTGAACAAAGTGGCACAATATGCCACACTTCCAAAGAATATATATGAAGGCTTCCTAATGGCCATTTGGAGACGATGTAGCCTGCCTGGGAAAGCAAGTACACTCAAGAGCTTTCTTTTTCAAATGGAGACTTTGCCTAAAGAGTAGATTTTTCCTAAATTTCTGCATGCAGTGTCAGTCAAGATTACTGCAAATTAAAATGAATACTTTAATACTGTCCTGAAGTTTAGACAATTTACACTGACACTGGATGACTGATACTGTTCAAAGATTACAGTAAGTACTAGTAATCCAGGAATAAAAAGACCTAAGAGTTATTCTTGTGAAAAATGGATGACATGGAGTGTGTAAATAATGGGAGCAAATGCAGCAAGATACAGGGAATCTTAGAACATTTAAAGTCTAATACATTACAAAGGGAGTTCAATACTGATAAATGTAGAATAATAAGTTTTATGGGGCTTTATCATATGCTGTAAGTTTGTGTGGATCATAAAATATGAGGAATAAAAAAGTAGGGGAGTTGAAAGACAAGTCTCTGAGCATTATTTGTGAGTGATGAAGAGTGAAATGAATGAAAAGAAGAACAGGTAGACAATGTCTTGAATAATGATGACTTTGATGAGTCGTTATCACACAAATCTGTGTGCTTCATAAAACATGAGGAATATTAAGAAGCAGACGAGTCAAAAGACAAGACTACTCAGAATGAGATACAGAACGAAGAAAGAGAGGAATACAAGGGAAATGCACAGAATAATGATAACTTTTATGAGACTTTCACTCACCAGCTTGGATCCTTCATAAATATAAGCCATATAGAAAATAAAAGAACACAGAAAGAAGAGACAGGTCTGTGTGTGTGTCGTAAAATATGAGAAAATAATGCCAACTAGGCTTGACAAAATAAAAACAAAAATAATTGAGCCTAGTACATCCGTAGAAAGACACAATGTCTACATTAATGGGAGCAAATAAAATGAGTGAGTTTGGAATTGTCTTGCCAATGGGGAATCAGCAAGCACCTAGGTAGGTGTTATTGTTTTAAAGGCCACCTTGTTAACTGGTGGAGGGTTGGCAAGGTAATAACTAACCCCCACCAGACTCCCAATGCAGCTACCAGCATTGGGGGCTTAGGAAACAATGCTTAACTAATTTCTAAATTGTTTGGTATCACTACAGTGTCTTCTAGCCCCCTTGGAACCAATCCCTATGTAATTTGCAGGAGATTTTTCTCAGCTTGTTTCCACTCAATCTATACCTACCTTGTCAAAAGTTGTTCTGTAAAGACATCTAAGAGGTTACTGTATAAAACCAGAGATGTTTTATTTTCATTTCTTGTTACATTGGACTTAGAACCTGGGACCAGATCAGTCAGAATTAGATCAAAATCCAGAATTCAATGACTTCAAGTGTCTTCTCTATTAGAACAAATGGGATTTCAAAATGATACAGAAATTGGAAGAATCAAACATGGCAAAACAAGTGCCAATATGCCATTTGCATGCCACTCAGAACCATTATTTACATAATTCATAAAATGGACAGCTCACTGGAAAGAAAACCACTGATCTATGTCACAGAGCTATGAATGTTGGTCTGAGAGTTCAGAAAATACACAAACACTAATAGCAACAATTACACTAGCTTACCTTTGCATAATACTTAATGGCTTGTAATTTGTGTTAGGGAAGCCCTTACATAGAACAGTATAAACCCTGTTAGTATAACTTATAACCAATTCCTCTGATTGAAACAGAATTTAGTGGTGAGGTTTATTGGCTAAAACATATACAATAAACTTTGGCTGGTAACCACCTGTAGCTTATTCAAAGGTGTTTTTCTTTTTTCAAATGATGTTTGTGGCCATGAGTCTTTACATACTTCCCTTTACTTTCTTATTCTGTTAAAGGAATGTATAATTCCAGGGTAAAATGATTAGGGTTACTCTGAACAGCCATGTTTGTCTGAATAACATGGCCCCCTTAAATCCAAGATTGAGCTGCCCTGGATACCCAGAATCCCACTTGGTTAAAAAAGAAAAAAAAAAAAGTGACATTGATGCCCTAGGAAAAATCACTGACCTTGCTCAACCTTCCTCAACTCTGCCAGCTCCAGCTATAAAATTCATGTCCAAGAGCTCAGGGCTGCCAAGACTAGGATTAAACTCTGGTGAAAAAACTGTCCCTTCCTTCCCAGATAACGGCAGACCAGTGAAAAAAAATCTTTGCTTGGGATTTGTCCCAGGGCACTCTTCTTAACTGCCAGCCTCTTGAAATTTGTTACAGCTTGTCAGCCAGGCTAGGGCTGAAAGTCTTGTACATTTTAGTGGACTATGTCCCTGAAAGAGAGACCCATTTAGGGACGAGTTTGATGGAGTTCCATTTTTTAGTAGGGATGAGACTCATTTGTTTAAAGGGAAAGTGTCTTGAAATATTTTATTTAAATTAGGCAAGAAAAGCAGTGTATCATTGTCAGGGATCACATCTCTTTTGCAGACTTTAACTTAAAGTGTACTCAGCTAAATTTGTTTGGTTGGTTGTCTGGTTGTTTTTCCAGAAAAAGGCACTTTGGCAGTGTGTATCAGGAGGCTTAAAAATATTCATACTATATATGTAAATCCATAGAAAATGCACGCAGCAAACTAATACTGCTGATTACCTCTGATGAGAATGCCAGGAAGCAGTAAAGAGGTGGTCAGCAGGGACTTTAGTCTTACCTTACAATATGTTTATGTATTAACTAATGTAATTAACTTTAATTTTGATAACAGAAAAGTATCCTTCCACAACTAGGACTCTCTCCCCAGGAAATAAGAAATTTAAGGCAGAAAAAAATAAAAAAACAGCAAAATGTCCTAAAATCAGTAGTGGGTTAAGCAAGTTATAGGATACTAATTTAAGGGTATATTGTATAATAACAAAATGATATATTAAGGAATTTCTAAATACATTGGACAATATTAGTAATATGTTTTCAACCTTAAAATATCTGGATTGAGAACCATACCAAGTATGATCCTAATTTTGATGGGTTTAAAAAAAAAAAGAAAAACATCCCCTCCCCAGAAGGTTATTAGTTTTCTATTGGTTCGTGAAATGATTGTTTTCTTTGTTACACTTGACTGTTTTCCAAAGTTTCTACAACTTGACTTCTGGAATCTAGTCTCAACATGCTTTTCTGTTTGCCTTTGGTCTTGTGTTGCAGGCGTGCCTGTGTGATTAGAGGCCAAGTGGTGGCCGTAGATGGAACTCCTCTAGTGGGAGTGAATGTCAGTTTCTTGCACCACAGTGATTATGGGTTTACCATCAGCCGGCAAGATGGAAGGTACGTCAGTATTGTTTCTCATCATTGTAGGGGCCAAATACTGACTTCTGGCCAGGGGTAATACTAGGGCTCAGATGATACAGTCATGGTATGCCCATCTTCAAACTGTATCTCAAAAAGTCATTGGTGATATTTATTTCCTCTGTTTCCTAATTAATTCAAATTGAATTCCTCTTCTAATCCTTTTCAAGTCTTCTTGAAACCCAGGCCATGTGAAAAGTTGTCTATCCTTTATCTAATTCCATCTACAAATGCAACTTCAAAGTTCATTGAGTTTATACAAGTGATAAATAAGGAACCATGGAACACATAGGCTATTTTTCCATAGTAACCCCCAAATATTTCAGAAATGAATGCATCCAAAATATTTCCTCCAAAAATACAGAATTCAACCACATGAATTAAGAAGTTTTTAAAATGTGTCCTCCCTAGGCTGCCTATAACTACTGGCTGCAACTGATGGACAAGCCTGGCCAGCCTACTTAATTACAATGATTTAACCTGAAGCACCAACCACTAGGCTGCTCTCTAAGTGCTTCTCAAGGTTCTCTAAGGTCTGGGAAGTAAGACCTTGAAGTAAAACCTTCTCACCTGGAAAATAATTTGCTCATAACAACATTTTTGTTGCTGTCATTTAAACAGACATTGACTCAGAATATTAAATCAATAGGCCCATGTGTCCAGCGCCAGCTTAAAGGTACCTATTTATGACTCTCAGGAACACTGTAATAATGGCTTTGAGGCACCCTAGTCTCCAGGTGGCTACCCTCAAAATGTCTTACTCATAACAAGCCGCTTCAATAATCACACACCAAAAAAAAAAAAAAAAAAACCTGTTGGCTTGGAGCTTTATCACACTGTGAGAAACTATCTCATTTCAAGAACCTACAATCAAACCTTATTAGTCCTAGCCACATCAGAAATGTTAATTGTTCAACTTGGGCTGTGCTGGATTTATTTTTTCAAGACCCTGTCAAGAAAGTGTTTAGAAAAAATTAGTTTCGGGGTCGGGCGCGGTGGCTCAAGCCTGTAATCCTAGCACTGTGGGAGGCCGAGGCGGGTGGATCACAAGGTCAAGAGATGGAGACCATCCTGGTCAACATGGTGAAACCCCGTCTCTACTAAAAATACAAAAAATTAGCTGGGCATGGTGGCGCGTGCCTGTAATCCCAGCTACTCAGGAGGCTGAGGCAGGAGAATTGCCTGAACCCAGGAGGCGGAGGTTGCGGTGAGCCGAGATCGCGCCATTGCACTCCAGCCTGGGTAACAAGAGCGAAACTCCATCTCAAAAAAAAAAAAAAAAATTAGTTTCAAAAGATAATAACAAAGAGTTTTAGCCTACTTAAGAAAATAAACTGTTCTTAAGGACTTTAGTAAATTATATGAATTACGTATAAATTATATTGCTAATTACTAACTAACCATCTCTATATGATAACAAGCTCAGCAGAACTACTTTGGTAGCACACACATGTATGTACACACATATATGTACATATATGCACACACACATATATATATATATAAAAAACTGTATTTCCTTTCAAATATTCTATCATCGGAGATCTCTATTAATTCAAATGAGTCTTTCTCCCAATTAGATTAAATAATGGAATTTTGGTAGTGAGTGCACTCACCAGTAACTGGTGCTTAAAACTAGCCTCACCCTTGCAGACATCTTCAACCATATGCCATAAATTAAGAAATGGGTTATTTCTTTAAATAGAATATGTCCTTTGAGACATTTGACTTTGACTTCTCATGGAGGCCTGAGAAGCCCTCATTTTCAGCTTTCATACAAAGATTTCGGTGAATTATTTTATATTCACGCAAGATCCTAAAAGCATCTTGATACCTAAAGAGTCTAAAAATTTTTGTTTCCAGTATATAGCAAACATTAAAGAGAGTGATCTTTGCTGTAATTTTTCTGTCTTTAGTTTTAAATGAAATGCCCCAAGATGCTCCTCAGCTAAGCTCACGGTGAGAACTGAGTTTATATAGATAACAGATGCTAGTCAGAATCAGAATCCCCTCTGGCAGTAACTCCCCTCAGGCTCCATAAAGGTGTAAGCATTCAAAATATAGGCCCCAAATGCCAACCAGATTGTTCCACTGTCATTTCTTGGACATAAAGTGACAGTGTGATGAGAGTTTCCATTTATATGTCTCTGCTAGTTGCTACCTCAGTTTGAGAAAGTGCATTTCAAAAGTAGAAAATCATAAGAAAAACAGACCTGAGGTCAAAAGAGTATAGAAAGGCTGAGATTAGCATCTAGATACCTAGTAGACAAAGTGTGGTATGAGAGTTGCTGTTAGGGTCCTCCAGTCCGAGTCTCAAACCCTCCAGTCTGCCACAGTGCTTAGAATTCTCACCAGTGGTATCACTTCTTGGGGTGAAGCTATCAGCTCTCTCAAAGTCCCCGTTGAATGAAATATGTCATGTGGGATGTAGAACTATTTACCCCCATTATCAACTACTTGCAAAAGTAAACTGACAGGATTCCCCAAAGAACCAGGAAAGGTCTGGGTCATGGGACCAAAGTAATTTATTCTAAGCAGAAGGAAGGCAGGTGGTGAAAGACTGAGCCCTTTAAAAGTATGAAGAGCTTAGATACTCACGTAGAGAAGGGCCTACTTAGCAGAAAAGAAAAAAGCCTATTCTAAAGGAAAGGTGAGTGCTTATGAGTATCTACTGTATGTCAGACACTTTCATGAATGTCATTCCTTTTCCATCCTCACAACCATCTGAGATAAATATCATTATCATCCTCCCCATTTGTTGCATGAGAAATCGTATCCAGAGTAACACAGATAATAAGAATAGAGTTCAAGATTTAAACCCAAGTAACCTAGCTCTTTTCTTCTAAGATTTACCACATTCGACTTAGATATATAACCTGTACTCACAAAAGTGTTGAAAGAGAACTATTTGTAAATAGTTCAGGCAACGATAAGCAAAACAAGTGAAGTGACAACATTCTTGGAAGGTTCTTGAGAAGCATTAAAGGTCTCAAGAACTTTGTTCTGAAGATTAGAAGATGAAGAGAGGGTTCCCTTTGATTCTCCTCAAGGCAAAAGTTTGTTCATTTTTGGATACCATAAGGCAGAGAGAGAGAAGCATTTTGCATACTCTTCCATCTACGGATAGGACTGGTTGGACTTATGTATTGACAACAATCTCCAAACAAATAAACCTTCTCCCCTTGGGTCTTTTATATACACTCTCATATGACTTTACAACCTGTTCTTAATGGCCCATACAAAAGGAGGTGATTTGTGGTATGAGAAATCCCAAAGAAGTAATCATTTAGAGAGGTTTCTATTTGGCTTTGGAAATGGTTTAGATGAATCTTTGGCCACAGTTCCACCTTCCACCTCCATGTCAATTAATGAGTCGGCCAGGCAGTGTTTACTGTGCATAACTGCTAGGTGGAAGGTGAGAAGTATATCAGTCAGGGCTTTCCAGGGAAACAGAATGACATAGATATAGATATTGATATGAATGTATTTAGAGAGGGATTTATTCCCAAGAATTTGCTTATACGATTGTGAGGATTGGCAAGTCTGAAATCTGTCAGGCAGGCTAGAAGACTGGAAACTCTCAGGAAAGAGATGCAGTGATCTTAAGGCAGAATTTTTTCCTCCTCACAGAAACAGTTTTGCCCACCCATATTATCAAGGACCATCTCCTTTACTTAAATTCAACTGATTATAGATATTAACCACATCTCCAAAGACCTCCACAGCCATACCTAGATTGGTGTTTCACTAAATAACTCAGAACTATAACCTAGCCAAGTAGAGATATAAAATGAACCACCATAAGATGCCTAGGGGAAGTTCCAAGGAGACCTTAAAAATCAGTATCTGTGGCCAGGCACAGTGGGTCACACCTGTAATTCCAGCACTTAGGGAGTCTGAGGCAAGTGGATTGCCTGAGGTTAGGAGTTTGAGACCAGTCTGGCCCATATGGTCAAACCCCATTTCTACTAAAAATTTAAAAAATTAGCCGGGCATGGTGGCATGTGCCTGTAATCCCAGCTACTTGGGAGGCTGAGACAGGGGAATTGCTTGAACCAGGGAGGTGGAGGTTGCAGTGAGCAGAGATCACGCCACTGCACTCCAGCCTGGGTAACAGAGCGAGACTCCACCTCAAAAAAAATCAGTATCTGCTCATGGAAATAATCAAAAGCTGACCTATAGTTGACCTGAACTACAAAAAAGAAAGAAAACATATGGCAAATTTAGTAGGGCAATGGATCTGATTTGAGAAGAAAGATAACATTTGTTGAGTCCCTACTATATCCTTGAACCTTAAGTCTTTATCTCATTCATTCATTTATAGTAGCCACTAAGAGATAGATTATAGAGGCTTTGTTTTACTAATGAGAAAACTGAGTCTCAGGAAGTTTAAATAACTAGCCCAAAGACACAAAATTCACAGGGCAGAGCTAGGATTCAAACCCAGTTATATATGAAACCAAACCCACATTCTTTCTACATATCAAGATGCCTGCCCTGTCTGTGTACTCTTTCTAGAAGTACAAAATAAAAGTTTTGTTTGTTTGTTTGTTTGTTTGAGACGGAATCTTGCTCTGTCACCAGGCTGGAGTGCAGTGGCTCCTGGGTTCAAGCAATTCTGCTGCCTCAGCCTCCCAAGTAGCTGGGACTACAGGCGCGCACCACCATGCCCAGCTAATTTTTGTAGTTTTCACCATGTTGGCCAGGATGGTCTTGATCTCTTGACCTCGTGATCCACCCACCTCAGCCTCCCAAAGTACTGGGATTACAGGTGTGAGCCACCACACCTGGCCAAATAAAAGTTTTTTTTTTAAAAAGAGAGAAAATAATTTCCAGGCACCTACGTTCTTTTCTGGATAGTTTATTTAGTTTTCATGTTTGTGTTTGTTTTTTGTTTTTAAATAAATAAGCACTTCAATTTTGAGTCAGGAGTCAAGATTTGGGTGAGGCATATAAACTTGCCCAAGGACACATACTTAAATCCACATAGAAGGTGAACTAGAGGAAAGGTTTCTTGACAAGTAGTGTCAGATTTTCCCTACTACACTTGCCTTAAACTGATCCTGTATTATTATGAATTCAGACCCTCTGTCTTAAACCATAAACGGTTTGAGTTTTCATTTTTTAGTTCAAACCTAGATTATTTTCTGTAGCTAATGCAGTTCTTCCAATCCTCTTTTTGGAAACTGCCTTAATATTAAGCTACTTCACTGAAAAAGCAGCAATAAAAAACATGGTATTATCCATCCTTTGTTACTGTTCATTTATCTTTATCTGCAAGATTTCTGCAACAAGACACGATTGGTAATACTATAATAAATATAATAAATGTCATATGAAGAGAGTGGTGAGATGTCCATAATTAAGTCTGATTCCCTATCAGAGCTTTTTATCATTGAAAAAGTGTTTTGCTGAAAGATCTTTTTAATGCAGACAATTGCTTACATCTCTCTCTTGTGGATTTAAGTTGCCTTGAATATTAAGGAACATCATATTGCCCTTTATCCATTTTTAATATAAAAATGATAATAATTTATCATTATCTTACTTTTTTACATAGGATTTTATGCTTTTTCAATGCTCTCAAGTACATCATCTCAAAGAAGTCATTATACTTAAAAGAGAAGTAAGGTAGAACCATCTAGTGCTGAATGCAATGAAATCTGAATCCGTTCAGCTCCAATGCAATAGACTTGTCATAGACCACATCTAGAGATAGACAGAATTACCTTACAGCAGAGGTAGACTTGCTTTGTCATAGATAGAGAAGGACTTGTTGGTGAAGTTGTGCAGGGTTCATTACAGGCTGTCTTACAAAAAGAAACAGAAATCCCTTGTGGAGCAAACCAGAAATCTTAAATCTGGAGTTCAAGTAGACTAGGAGGTCAAAGAGGGTAGTCAAATGTAGAGGGTTCAGGCATAGCTGAGTTTAAAGAAATTTTCCCTAACAATTGTCCTCTGCTGATATCTTTCTCCAAATGCCATCTCAAAGACATTGTCTGGTTTCTGACACTATGTTTGTGACCCTGAACAAGATATTTAACCTTTTGGCTTCTTACTTCTCTTATGTTACATTATGGGATTTTTTTGAAAATGAATAATGCATCATTCTCAAAGATGCTGCTGAATGTTAAATGATCATCTTTCTGTTATCTTTAGCACAAGGGGAACAGCAGTGTCAGAGTTGGCTTTGCAGAAATGCATGTGGTGATTTTGTTTAAGATAGTGTTAAAATTGATTTACAAATTTTGAGGGACTATCAACTAGTGACATGGAATTTCTTCTTAGAAGACTACGAGATAGTAAAAAGAAGCCATCTATGGAATGAACATACTGCTAGAGGGAATTTATAAAATAGACAATATAAGTGGATATAGTTGAGTCTCCCAGAAAAGGAAAGGGTGCTGCAATTAACCCATTTTTTAACTTCAGTTTTTTTTAAATTTTTCATTTGATTGCAACTGCCTTCTGTTTTTTCCTTCTCAGCTTTGACCTTGTAGCCATCGGTGGTATCTCTGTCGTCTTAATCTTCGACCGATCACCTTTCCTGACTGAGAAGAGGACACTCTGGTTGCCTTGGAATCAGTTTATTGTGGTGGAGAAAGTCACCATGCAGAGAGTTGTAGCAGACCCGCCATCCTGTGATATCTCCAACTTTATCAGCCCAAACCCTATTGTGCTTCCTTCACCACTCACATCATTTGGAGGGTCCTGTCCAGAGAGGGGAACTATTGTTCCTGAGCTGCAGGTGGGTATAACAGCCTTTGAATGCATAAAATAATAATATCATGGAGTGGTCAGCAGTGTATAATACCTAAATTCCTTTTCCTATTCTTGTTGCCAGCCTTATAATGTGCTGCCCTGTATTTGTCAAGAGAAGTCTTCAAATGCTTTTCTGGAACTCATTTTTAAGATGATTGGTCAGGGCATTATAACGCTATCTGTGGCCATGGAACAGAGAAAGATATAAGTAGCTTTCATAAGAATTAAACACCAATCTTTGACCTAATAAACACTGTGCTCTAAAGAACAAAGCTGGCTGGCTTATTATTAATAACAGTATAATCCATGAGCTTGGACTGTTTGTGATTCTGAAATTAAAGCACCTTAAGAAATCTATTTTTCTTCTATTGTCTAGTTTGTATCCATTGTCATTTTTCTTAGAAGACGTGACAGCTTCTGTTGTCTAGCTGTGTACAGTAAAGGTAGTTTTCAAGCCTGTGCAGTTTTTTTTTTTTAAAAAAAAAGCTTTGCTTCTGAATGTTCAAGCTTTGTAGTCAGGAGAAGACATTTTTGAACCTTGATATTTTAACATTCCTGCGAATTATTCTGTATTGAGCATTTAATATTGTCTTTTCAATATTAAACCATTCAAACAGCCATAGTACAATTTCCTCACCACATTATAGAAAAATTTTAATGATAATTAAATGTGGAAGCCACCAAAATGGACTCATAGGTCTTACAGATCCAGAAATCAAGAAGTAAATGGATGCTCCAAGATAGAATTGATCGTTCTTTTATCATAACACCACCCACCAACTCTTAGCAGTGCCCAGAGAATACCAATTAGGAAAGGCTCACTCAAAAATACTGCTCTAGAAGAAAAGCAGTCCAAAGAGTTACCCCTTATCTTTTCTATTGCTTTTTGCTTAGAAAGGAAGAAAAAACAAGACAGTGTTTAATGAGTACATTTGATTGGCACACCAATCCCTTCACAGATGTCATTAGGCAGTATGGGTCTTCTGTCAGCACAAGTGTCCAGGTGATCTAGGATTGCATGTTTTCTTAGGAAAATGAACTACTAAGTTGGTGAGTGTTATACTGTCCTTCTCTATTGCACTTCTGTTACCATCTGAGAAGACAGCTGGTGGACAGCTCTGGTACCAAATGGCTAATGTAGAGGAAGAAAAACTGGGCAAAGGTACACAAAAGGGATCGTGTCCTCAGAAACAGGAGAAAGACCAAAAATCCTGGACAATATGAGCTACCGTATGTTTAACAATCAGTTCTGCTATGTGCACAAGTTTGGAAAAGTAAGAGGGGACAAGATTCTGAGGTAAAAATGAATGAGAGCATGAAAATATCTACACTATTCATGTCACCTTAGGTGTATTAAATAGAATGGGCTTTTTCTTCAGATGTCTTTTGAAACATGAAAGTCGTGGAACACACAATTCAGTTTTAGTTACTACCTTTGGTTATTTAACTTTATCTGATAAGCAAACAAGTAATAGCCGTTAATTAAAGAAGCCAAGTGATATTTTTACTCTGAGACCAATGTTTAGTGTAAAATTTGCAGAGGAATTAGTGGGGGTTATTTGCTTCTTAGTCACAAGTGCCACCTTGAAGAAACTTGTTCCCAGCCATCGGTACATCCAGGCACAGAGAAATATGTAAGAAAAATTTGATTAAAAATTTGTCCTCAGGGTCATTTCAAAGCTCCAAGGAAAACAAATTTGATGGCATCAGTAAAGATTAATTCTAGGGAAACTATAATGTTTGTCGTAAAATATCACTTGCTGGGTCTGCTTCTGGAATTCTTCCTCTTAGAGAGCCTAGCCTGAATAAGGATTACAGCAATGGTTTAATGATATATGACTTAACACCAAACAAGATTTTGTGTATGTATATATAAGAAAAAGACCCCTTAGTGGAGCCCATAGTGCTGAATTGCTTGACATTCAGCGGTATGATCTTTTCACTTCCTACTAAGCAGTTTTTTGGAACACGATTGAAAAGCTGAAATTGTTCCTTACACAATCTTTCCTGGCAGAAAAAGAAAAAATAAAAGCAATCCTTAAGGTTGGGTCTTATGTCCATGCAGATTTGGTACAAAATTCAAAACCTGTGATCATACAGTCTCACGAAGATTCAAGAACAAATGCCTTGACATCCTTAGACCTGTTTAAGCTCTCTCCTTTGGCATGTTTCAAAGACAACAAAGCATGCAATATCCTCATCTACCTGTGACCACTGATAAGAGCCTATTTGGCTTCTTTTTTTCTTTCAGGTTGTACAGGAAGAAATCCCCATTCCTTCCAGTTTTGTGAGACTGAGTTACCTGAGCAGTCGCACCCCTGGGTATAAAACCCTGCTTCGGATCCTCCTGACACATTCAACGATTCCTGTAGGGATGATAAAAGTACACCTCACGGTAGCTGTGGAAGGGCGACTCACACAGAAGTGGTTTCCCGCTGCAACTCATCTTGTCTACACATTTTCTTGGAACAAGACGGACATCTATGGACAGAAGGTTTGGGGCCTGGCAGAGGCTTTGGGTATGTTGAACTAATTCTATGTAAATAGCAGTATTGCATGCACAGAACAGAAAATACTTGTTGCATACTAATTTGTATTTGGAATAATTATTGATTTTCTTCTATTTAAAGAATCTAAGGCATTTTTCATTTAAACACTCCCTTGGGGCCAGTTTTGAGTTCCCTTTTGACACATTTTTGCTTCAAAAAGATTTTAGTTCCCCTTTCATGATGGCTGCATACCAGTGCAATCATGCAATATCTGACTTGTAACTGTCTCCAGAGCTGAATGCTGCCTTCTAAATGTGACCTTTGGTGTGGCATTCTATAGGCCATGTTTTTGGATTTGACATTTAATCTGTCATTTCTACTTACAGACTACAAAATTCTAACTTATAGCCATCTCCACTTATTATCTTTTATGTCTAAGATGGTTAGACTTCATTAACTTGTTACTTCTGCAGGTTAAATAAAAAAAAATCATCCTGCCTTCCTCTTCCTTTTGATATTTTGTGATCTCAAGACTTTAAAACCTAGAATCTTATAGATGGCAGGGACCTTAAGAGGTCCTTTGGGCCTATAGTTTTCAGATATTTAATTCTCCAAAACAAATGACATTTTTTTAAAAAATGAGGCAGAGATAGATTTGCCAGTGTTTTATTTTGCCAAGTAAGAATATTTTTATAAGGACTCACTATAATATACTATTCCTACCACTACCATAATTTAATAAATGAGGGATACCTTAATATCAGAAAAAGAAAAAGTAGTCTAAGAAATGATGGTAAGCAATAGAATCCTGACATTCAGAGAGAGACTAACACTAAACTTATTATTTCTCTCACTCTGTAGAAAACAGAGAAAACTTCCTAAGGAACTTGATACAGGTCTGTAGACCTGCAGTTAGGGATCCATTGATCCTTGTACCTTCAGGCAGTAGCTCATGTAAATCACCTTTGGACAGATGAGAAGAAGATTTTAAAGCTCTCCAAAAGAAACAGACATCCTCCCTTGGAAGTGTCTATCATGGTCATTCCCATAGAGCTGACCTATATTTCTTAGACTACATTATGTCAATTTTTTTCTTCCCAGAGTAAGAGAGGGAGAGAGAGGGAGAGAGAGAGGAGAGAGAGAGAGAGAGAGAGAGGGAGAAACTGATGACTCTTCTCTGCATAAGAGACCCTCATATATTTAAATAATTAACTCATCTATCTATCTGTGTTGAACTTTACTGGAATGCAAGGAACATGGACAGGTTCATATTTCCTCAATAAATGGGAAATTATTGCAAAGACATACAAGAAAATAAGAAAGTACAAGAAATCCCATCAGTAACCTCACAAGCTGTCCTCAAAATCTATGGCCTTGTTCAGGATGCATTGCATTTCTAGAAGGTCAGCAT